>NW_004440286.1:223966-225537 GCF_000330505.1 Entamoeba invadens IP1
AGATTAACAAAATTTAAACTTCAATTCGATAAAGTTATTTTTATTAATGAGGTTTGTTGTTGTTTAAAACACATTTGTTTTCCATGTAATTGGATTGTCATTAAAAATAAATTTTTTAGTTTTTAGGAATTATTTAAATGAATACTTACTCTTAATATTTGAGTCAAATAAAATTACTAACAACATTAATTAGATCCAAAACAATAATTATTAAAATAAATATATAAAAAAGGGTTCAACTGAAGTAAAAAGACAAGATTTTTAACGATTTTATAGAGTAACCAATGCAAAATGTACCAAGTTAACTGTTTTAAACAATAAAAAAATCAGAGTAAACACACAGTTTTTGATTCATTTTTGTTCATGTTGGTATATGGCAAGGAGCATTTTTTGACAAAGGGGTAAGTTTAACTGAAATGATATAAATAAAAAATATTAAATTGTGTTATGAATTAATAAAAAACAATTCAAAAACTGAGATATTTTAATAGTCAACTTTATTGGGGTTAAATAGTCACTTGTTTTTAATACGTGTTTTTAAATACAAAGACTCCAAAAACTTGTTTAATTTTATTTCACAATTTTGTTCATTTATTGTTCAACTATATTTTTTTGAATTGATTTCAAAAAAATGTATGAAATTGAATGGACCATTTTTTAATTTAAATGACTTTAATGTTTTGGGTTATATATTTATTGAATTTCAGTGAAGAGTTTAGTTGTTTTCAAGACACATTTTTAAAGACAATTCAATTATATATTGAATTTATACAGATGATAAAAAAGTAAGTCATTTTATTTAAAATTTATAACACTTCAAATACATTTTGTCGGGTGTATTTTATATAATTTTTTAACATAATTTGGTGTAATATTTACTATAGAAAATAAGCAAAACTTAATGTAAGTTGAACGACAATACACCACACGAAAGTAACTGTTAAACAATAAACATTGAGCTCGAAATTATTACAAAGAGTAAATTAAAATCACATGATGTTATTGTCATCAAAAAACACTTGTAGTTTGTGAACTGAAACCTTACAACAAACTTGTTTTATAAACTTATATAAGATTATATTTTTTATTTTTTTAAATTCAATAAAGTACAATGGATAAATAAATAGTTAGTTATTTTGGTTAAAAAAGGTTAAATTCAACTAATGAATTACAGCTAAATATGAGTTAAATTAATAAAAATATGCAATGACAAAACTTTCAAAAGCATCATAAATGAAACGACTTCGATTATTCCTTTTGTCTGTCGAACGAAACAATTAAATACAACATCATCAATTGGATATTTTAAAATGATGCTTTAAGAAAAACACTGAGGAAATCATGTTTATTTGAACGAAACACAATTAAAAAAAATACAAATATGATATCTTAACTTAATATATCTTGATGTTAAAAATAAGTTTTTTAATAAAATAAGTTTTTGTCACTAAATTATATAAATGTTTAATTAAATTTTAATGACTAATAGACATAATTGCTTTATTTATGGTAAATGGTTAAGGTGTTCAATAACAATTGAAAATATTTAATATCATTTTTTGTTATTTAAT
>NW_004440286.1:225637-227966 GCF_000330505.1 Entamoeba invadens IP1
TGTATATTTTAGTATCATTGGACAACCTCCAAAAAACAAGCGAGAAATCTGGTTAAGTATTCTTAAAATGGAAAACTTTGAAGGGAAATGCAATCAAATGAAAATAAATCAAAATATATATAGAAACCGCTTTAATAACAAGTTTGTAACTTTTGGCTTGAATAAACTGTGAAAAGGGTAAGAAGGCCAAGTTTCTTGGAAATTACCCCAAAAGAAAATGAAGAGCCCAAAAGCAATCTAAAATCTTGTGTAAAATAGCCAAACTTAATGGGATTTTGATCGTTTCATATGAAAAGTTATTTTCAGTTAATTTTGCGCGAAAACCCAGCCAAATAAACACCGAGGCAAAACAAGGAGTTAAAAACACAGATACCGAGAATTTTAAAAGTTGAAGTAAGAAAATCAGTCAAAGAAAGAAAAAAGAAAATGGTGAGACCAAAAAGAAGAGAACGACATTTTCACAGTCCTTTGAATGATTTGAAATTTAATTCCAAATAATGCTTTTCCTTATTATAGAGCAGAGATTTTTCACATTTTGGTTCTTCCCAAAGCCGGAAAAGAAGGGTTTATATCGCTCATCTTGGCCCTTGCCGAAAATGGCGCATTTTTTAAACAACGGTAAAACTGCCCAATGAATACAACTGTTATGTTGAAATTATTTTGGAAAGGTGTAGGGCGTCTATATAAACTTATAGAAACTCGCAATGTCACCACCTTCAGCAATGAACAAGTGCCAAAAAGCTTACGGAAATTCAGTTAATGCAGTCAAAGAACGCGCACAAAAAGATAAAACTGCTTTCCAGCACGGGTTTCTCTTGGCTTTGATCAATCAAAACGCAAGAATCACACTAAAAAGGCCTAAAAAGGTATCAATGAGGACATCAACGATCCCAAAAATTGTAATGCTCGAAATTCAAGCGTCAAGAGTCGATGTCCTTGCTCTTGCTTCGTCGTTCTGCGCCAAAGTTCACGAAAAAGAAATCACTGAAGGTGTTCCACAACAGACTGCCGATCGAAGGTTCAACAAAAATATTATAGCATTTACACAGAATTTCATATTCGATACATGTCTTGAATTGGGGTACTTTTTCGACTCAAAACTTTCGAAGAATTCAATGAAGTCAATTCAAACAGAACGTATAGACAATGTTTATGCTAACGGTTCTTTCTTTGCGAGTCAAAACGATATCCTCTTTATTGGAAGGAAGATCAACGCTTACTTCACTGAACTACTCAAAAACAAAAGAACCGTTGTTGTTGAACAGAACGACCAATTCATTTCATCTTTACTCGAAAATTATTTCAATATCGCCGGAATGGCATTTTAATTGTATTTCATTTGTTTTATTGTTTACAAAATAGTCTGTTGTGGATAAACCAAAATAGGTAATAAAATAGGAAAACATTCTAATATTTTCAATATCTACTATATCAGGATTAAATTATTTTTGGAAAATGTACCTATTTATATTCTCAAATTATTTTTGCCTCAATTGTTCACAAATAACAAAATTTTCAAATAAAATAGCAACAAAAATATTTTTATTGTTGTGTTTTTTTGTTCTTAAAACCAATTTTATACTAGTTAAATCATTTCAAACAAATACTTATTACAAATGAAAGAAAAATTGGGTAACAAAAAAAATTAGGGATTAATTGATGTAAAAAAAATGGTGGTTATTTTTTTTATTCATTATTTATTTTTTTAAAAAACAATATTTATAAAAGACTTATTAAATTAACTATAATAAATCTGTCACCCAATTAATTCTTGTTACCCATTAATTACTCTATTTGTAATGATGAGTGTTAATATACAGATAGAGTATTTACAGGGTGCCAAACTTGTTTTAAAAAATGAAATGAGTTTGACACCGACTTTTATATCAAATATTTTTTGGGAATAAAAATGAAACCCATATTTTTACATCAATAAATCCTCAATTATATTGGGGATTTATTATTTATTTAATAGGATTTAAATCCCCATTATATATTCCTTTTTGATTTAAAAATTGAATACTACCCCTTGATATTTATATTAATAGGACAATTTTATTAAGTATGCATTTTTGGGAAGAAAAAAAATAAATTACACAATTAATTCAACAATAAGAAATAAGATTAAGAATTCTTTGTATGTTGTCGACTGATGTCAAAGATAAAATTTCAGTCCGAAAATAAAAGCTGATGAATCAGAAAAGCACTTGTGGATGTCGTTGACACATCTTGGATTGCTTTTGAATATCGCTTCTATAAAATAAGACGAATAAGAACCACATGATATTAAGTCAAATTGAATTGGAGTTTGTATTTCAACAACCCATTT
>NW_004440286.1:228066-238551 GCF_000330505.1 Entamoeba invadens IP1
TTTGCATTTTCAATATTTTCATATTTTAAAAAACCATCCAAGTCTATAACTTCCATTTCTTTTTTAACAATTATAACTTCATCATCCAAATCACTCAAATCCATCAAATTATCCCCAAAATTCCAACCAATTCCGATTGTTTGACCCTCTTCTATATTAGTACCATTTTGAAATGAAGAATGACAAATTTGTTTTGTTATTTCCATTTGTGAATTTGTTAAACATTTTTCGCAATTTTCTTTAATTTCATTTGTAGTTGTGGTATCTCTTCTGTAATCATTTGGATCATAATAACCCCAAGATTGCCAAGATTTTGAATGATATGTATTGTCAATAATTGGGTTAAAACTATTTTCTAATTGAATTTGAGTCCCAACACAACATTTGCATTCATCATCATATTGATTTTTTTGATGAATTAAGTCGATTGTTGATTCATCAATTTCTCGAGGTAATATGAGTTTCGGACTTGTATTTTTATCAATATCGTTACAACATTTTATTGTTGAAATTTGTGAAAACATATATTCACTTTTTGAACACTCACTTTTCAACTTTTCTTCATTATAATAATCACATTCTTCCATTATATTATTTTTCTGAATTGCAAAAGTGTCAGAAATATCAGGAATGATTTTGTGTTCAAATTGGTAGTTATTTTTTCCTTCATTATAACGATACAATTCTTTTTCTTGACGTTTTTCTTGAAAAAAGCGTTCACAATTTGTAAAGGACTTTTCATTTTTAATCGTAAATGGGTCATACGTCAAAACATGAAGTACATCATTTCTGGATATAAAATTTACAGTACTTTGTGAGTTATTATCATTATAACTAAACACAAATTCTTCGTCAGGGATCGGTACTTCAATTCGAACAATTTTATTGTTTAAGTTGTCGTCGTTCTCAAAGCGAAACCCTTCTTTTGCTCTTTTCACCCATTCAAACGTTTTAATATGGAAATTGTATGTACTTTGAGAACTCACCCAAAGCAATGAAGCTGCAACAAAAGACGAAAACATTTTTATATTTATGTTAGTCATTCTTACATCCTTGAGTATCAAATCATTATATTCGTAACTTTTCATAAAGCTCAATGCTTTTTTGAACGACTCGTTATCACTTAGAATCTCAGCCAAATAAGACTTCATTGCTGAAAAGCATTTTTCGATAGAGTTTAATTGAGGTGAATATGGTACTAAATAAGTTACATATATTCCGTACTCTTGACACACCGATATCATATCCTTCTTGTGGATTGATGCGTTATCAATTACAAAGTGTATAAAAACTGGACCATACCACTTTATTAATTGTGGAATAAAAACTTCTTTGACGCTGTTGATGAAAATGACATTGGAGCTTTTACTACTAATACGAAACACCAAATTTTTACCCGGTACCACCATGGCAAACGTGGTTAAATTTGGCTCTCTTATGTTTTTGGATTAACACTACAACATTGACCTATAAACTAATAACCCTGTCTTCTCGTGTGGTTAAAGTTGACTCCAACTTCGTCTATATATGCATAAACGAATTGGAAATAATTCAAATATTCGATATGATCAGCATACATTTTTCTTTGTTCAATCCGAACTTTGATGTTTCGATTAAATTGTTCTTTTTTGACTAGTTTCAGTGTCACTCCTAGTCTCTTTAATATTCTGTGTACACCACTTAAACTGACTTTTTTCTGTTTCAACATCTCTTTGATTTCATGTTCATCTCTCATTAAATAAGATTCGTACCGAGCTATAGCTTCCATCCATTCATCTCATTTTTCGTTTACATGTTTTGTTATCAATTTTAAGGTTGTGAGTTTGTTCGCGCTTATTTCTTCGAGTATCATTGTTATTGTATTATAATCAAATTTGTAATTGTGCCCCGATTTCCTCCCTCTTTTGTTACCAGTCAGAGACACTCCATTTTTAACCCTTTCAATGATATTGTGGATGGTTGAAGGAGGCAATTTGAATTGTTTGGCAGTTCTATTATAATTTTTACAATCAGAATAATAAATATATATTTGTGAATACAAGTCGTTTTTTCTTTCATTGTAATATTTTTTTTTCTTTTGAGGTTCAATTGAGTAGATGAAACAATTTGTCTAGGAAACAATACTTCATGAATATCATCTTCTTCGTAGTATTGTTTAGATATTTCTTTCATCCTGGCATTGTACATTTCAAAGTGTTGATCAATATGTTTTGATGCTAAAAATGCATTTCTGATAAATGTGGGATCTTTTTCATTTGGATTTTCGAAATATTTAGTTTCATTTGTGATTTCTGGTTCCGTTTCAAAGAAAGTTGGTTTTGGAGGAACTTTACAAATGTTAAATGGTGTGGCTTGAGCTCCAAAAGAAAAGTTTAATTGGAGATCCATTGATAAGCCTTTTCTACATTCCATTGTTAATGGGAATGCCCAATCAATTTTTTATTTGATTTTTAAGTTAATAAAATTTTGAATAATTCTAAAGTTTATATTTCAATATATTATATGTTTATTATCTTTTTATAGGGTTTTATTTTTAAATTATTTTTATAACAATTTTGAAAAACAAATTTCATCAAAAATGATCAATACAATAATAATTCCCATAAGTGTTTGAAATACATCATTTTTACTATTAATAGATGTGTAGAATATTTTATTCATTTTTTAAATCAAAAAGGAATACTCTATTTGTTTAACTGTTTCATTGTTAAATTAGTCATGACTCAAATAAAAATATTAGAAAAAGTCGTGATTTATAATGTGAAATATGGTTCTTTTATAACAAATAAAATCAATTTTTATGTTTTCAGAATAACATTAATTGCTTTATTTAAGAAATGTTTTCATTTTTTTTCTTTCAAAGAGTTTTCGAAATTTTTATATTTCCATCATTATAAAAAACGATATTTTTCAATAAATTCAAAAAATGTATAAAAAAGTTAAAGAAACAAAATAAATTAAATAATTATAAAAAATTTTTTAATTGTTATTTTGAAAAAGAATAATTTTATCGACAAGTCACACTGTTATAGATAATATCGACTTAACAAACTAGAAATTATGGGAATAAAAGAAGTTTAAGAAGAGAACTTAAATCACATAAAATGAGTGTGAAAGTGATATTGGTGCGTGAGAGTGAGAAACGACGAGTGAAAACAATAGACTGTGCTTCAATCCCAAAGGACCAACAAAATGATTTTATATTGAAAGAAGTTGGTATAGTCAATGAGGATGAGTACATTATTAATTGGCAAGAAAAGGAAGTAATAATTGAGATGAAACCAAAAGTACGTGCCAAGATGTATGTCCAGCGATTCAAAACTGTTATCGAAAATGATGAAAAGAAGAATTTAATAAAAGAGCTTGCTTTTGCAATGAAAGACAAAGAGGTTGGAGAAAACATTTGCAAATTTGGAATTGATTATTTGATGGATCTTCTCTATGACCAAATAGAAACACAGTACGGACTAATAACCCTAAGAATATCGATGAGTAGAGACGCTGTGTTCAGTCGAGTTGTTGACGATCAAAAATTCATCACGAAATTGTACTCTTTAATCGAACGAGATGATGTCACTATTAAATGGCAAGCAACTGAAATTATAGCTATTATAGTGACTTTTGGAGGGATTGATATCATCAGAAAAGCAGCCAAAGAGTATGCTCGACACCACGGAGAGCAGACTTTTGAGATATTAATAAAGATGATGTCCGACAAAGAGAATGAAGAAACGGCACTCTTAGGGGCACTTGTAGTCGGCTCGCTCTTAGTCGGAAGTACTGTAGATAAGAAGAAGTCGATAGTGAAGAAGATGGAGAATGTCCACCTCAGTAAAACAGTTGAACAAATGGTCGCCAATTTTCCGTCTTCTGAAAAGATCAAAATGCAGGCGATGACGGTGCAGAACAACACGTACTACACGCAAAAGGTGAAACAAGAGAAAGTCAAAAAAGAGTACTTTTCGACGTCGAAAATACTCGAAGAGGTAACAGCCGAGCGCGATAAAATTCGGACTGAAGTGATGGAAACAGAGAACGAAATATTTTCTGTGAAGAGCGAAACAGAGTCGACAAAGGGCGATGTCTTAGTCTGTGAGAATGAACTCGCCTTCTTAAAACAGTCACTTGAAAAGAAGAAAAAGGAATACGAGGAATTACTTTCTTCACTTCCCCAAGACGTCTTCCAGAAGAGCGATCAAGACCTTCGAGCACTTGCTTTGGACTTGAGGCGCAAACGAGATAAACTGCGGTTTGACGTGCAAGAGATGGAGAAACGGAGAAGTCAAATATCTGAGTCGAAAGAGGAGATGGCGTACAAGGATATGATCGTTCAAATGCAAAAAGACTCGAAACAGGGTTTCATCAAAAAGGAGAATAAAAAGAAAAACATTCGAACGGCTCCACTGCCGTGGCATAAAGTGATCACGATGCAAAGGGGAGCGGACACTACTGTGTGGGACGAAATTGACGAATTTGATATCACGGAGAGAGATACTGAGGGGCTTATACATAACTTTGACTTCAATGAAAGCATCGAAGACAATGACCCGAGTCAAGTCCCTTACCCTTTGAATAAATATTTGTTGTTCTCTTTACTGAAATTGCACTTACCCCCGAACAGAATGTTGATTCAAAAGATCCAAAATTTGGACACGACGTTACCTATAGAAGACGTGAAAACACTCATTCAGTGCTTACCAACGACTGGTGAAGCGAATATTATTAAGGGATCGAAAGGGATTGACGTGACTTCCGTCATTGCTATCCAACTATGTAATGAACCATTTCTGATCACTAAGTTACAAATTTGGTTGGAACTCAGAAATATAACTGACGATATTGATAAAGCTACGACTATTATGACGACTATAGCAGACTGTTTGAACACTTTACAGAGCTCCAGCGAACTGCTGGAGCTACTCAGAATCTGTTTGAACTTTGGAAATATCTTGAACGCGAAAAGCCCGAGTCGGGCGAATGCACAGGCGTTTTCACTGGAAGCGTTGCTGCTTTTGAAAGATGTTCCAGGGACGTTGCAGAATGGGTTGAAGTATGTTTTAGGGCACGTTGATCCTCGCATCTTATTGGAACAAATTGCGATATGTCGCGATGCCGTTTTTGATACGGAAGATGCGATTAAAATACTCTCGAATGTGAAGGACAAGTTGAAACCACTGGAAGAAAAGATGGTCGACCTTGAAAAGGTGTGCAACGACTTGTGCTCGACGAACTTGAAGACGTCATTTGACTCACTCACTGTTGCTGTTTCTAATGCGTTTAAAGTGTCTGACAGACTAAACTCACTTGTGAATGCAATTGCAGACTGGTTTGGGATGGATTATACATCTTCATTCTTTAAAATCTTCTCTGAGTTTGTTAGAGACTTAAGCGCAGTGCTGGAGTTTGTTTTTTACTATTTATCCTAATAAGAAAACTTAATTTATAGTTCGCACGAATTTGAAAATTTGATGGATTTGGAAATGACACCTTTGCCACAAACAAGTGACCCGGTCGATAGCTTTGTGAATAATATCATTAACGGAACAACACTACCAACACCTTTTCATTTTGTGTATTAACTCACTCTCTACTGATTTTTAAAGGAATTGAATATTAAAACAAAAGACCGTTTTTTTAATTAAAAGTCGACTCAATTTTCGTGTTCATAACAGAGAAATTGGTATTATCTGATTTGTTTTACTTGATCATAAAAATAGACCAGAAGAATCAATTTTATTTTCTTTTAGTTCGACAATGATAAGTTATATAACATTGCCCATTTTTTAGTACAAAAAAAGAGGACCAAAATAGAACAACAACTTGTTTTTGAAGGTGTTGAAAATCTAAATCCAGTTTTTTCATCCCGATAAGACCGGTGATCTACCCAATCAACTCTTCACATAATAATTCATTAAGAATTAAATATGAAAAAAAATATAAGGAATATGGTTCAACGAATCTTTTGAAAAACAAACAAAAAACAATTTTGAGTTGTGCCGAGTTCTTCACTACAAAATTAATCCATGCGCAACTCGCTCGTGCTGGCCGACACTAAAAAAGACAAACGGTCGGTGACATCGTTCCGTCTGACCGACGCATTTTCAAGAAAGTCGCAAACCCTTCGACACAGTGAGACCGCTAAAATCGAATTAACTCCAAAGCAAAAACTTCCCGAGTACCCCCCATTGTTTGGGGGATCCATTGACAATTTATTACCTTCACAACTTGGCTTCAAAGGTGTCCCCCTTGTTGTTGAAGATTGTATCCATCATATAGAAACGCTTTTTCTCTCCTCACAAAAACGTATTGATAAATGGGACAACAAAACACTCAACAAATTTCTCTGTAAAAATAGCTGTCCGACCCTTCCTGAAATCACAGGGGAAACTGCACTGCTGTTAACACAAGAGAAACTGGAGGATATGAAAATCAAAGAAGAGGACGCTAAGATGATCTTGGCGTTAATTCAAAAGGAAAGAACGAAACTGACGACACTGAATGACATTGTGGAGAACAAAATGCCGTGTGTACAAGACTTGAGAATAGTATCAGACGTCATCAAAAAGATGAACGACGCGAGAGAAGTCAATCTCTATAAAAGATCATCACTTATAGTCTCGATGCACTTACTAAGAACCTTTTTCATTACACTCGACCCCCCACTCATCCCCCTCTCCGTCTGTAAAAAACTCGAAGACTTATTTTCGACGTCCGACGCGTCGAAGCAGAAAAGCGTCTCACAATTACAACAAGAGTTTACTAACTTGTTGTCACAAGTCCTTTCCCAACGAGCGTACGCGACTTTTGAGGCGATGTGCTCATTCTTCCAAATCATTGGAAACCACCCCAAAAGTGGAGCCCTCGACGCATTCACTGAAATTGTCGTCTTCTTCTTTCAAAGTTTCAACCCAAATTACACGTTCAATCAAGGCTGTTTGGACTTGTTACCGATCTTTTTGGGACTCACTATGGACGACTCAGACCCAAACTTCTTCCAACAGAAATTCTCGTTGGAGGACGAGAACAGATACGACGGCGAAGTCGTCGCAGCGTACGCTTATAGTGTGATGTGTCCGTACTTCTTCTTCCCTCCCGCGAGTTTCGATGAGATCACAACGGCTGGGTGGTTCAATGGCAATGCGTTTGTGACGAATTATCGGGTTGTTCTTGCGTGCGACCAAGTCTCGCTCGACTCGATATTGTTTGACTGTTGTTTTACACAAGTCCCTTTGTGTGATATCAACACGATGAAAATCACTAAAGAGACGGTAGAAGGAAAAGTTTATTATGTGTTGCGCATTGCTACAAAAGACTTCAGAAATATCACATTTTTCTCATTAACAAATTACAGCGACGAGTTCATTGCGGCACTCAACTGTAGAACGATGTTCTTTAATGTCTCGACGGAGCTGGACAAGTTTGAGTTGTTGGGAATACAAAGCGTCTCTGTGAGGAAATTAATGAACGACGATTTAAAACGACAAGGAAGAAGAGAGGCAACGTCCCGCGAATTAATTGATGTGTGGAAGAACCCGAACACGAACGTCGAACTGAAAGTGTGCCAAAGTGGACTGTACGATGGGCAAGTCTATGAAGTGAAAATGCCCACCACACCTATTAGTGAAATTATCGATCTGATTCAAGACGACATCGAGAAAAATAATGACCAACTGTATTTTAAAATGACACAATTTGCGTCTGAGATCCTCGACCCTGCGAAAGAAGTCATCAAATTGTTACTCACAAAAAGTGTGATACTCTCTGTGAACAGTTTGAATGAATTTAAAGCACTTTTGGGATTGATTGCGTTGGGAGCAGACTCTTATTATCTGTCACTTGAAGGGTTTCTAGTCCTCTACAGAACATATTTCAAATTCACAGATACACAACAACGAATGATATTCTTGTGGATGGTCTGGTTGGTCATGAATCAACACACCACAGTCTTCGGGTTCAACGCAAGTTTACTCAAATTCTTGTTTTACACAATCCACTCGTTTCGGTTCAACGACGAACTGTTGCAGCAATTTGTCACTCTCAACAAAAGTGTATTTGCGTCACTCGGTAAAATGAAATTCGCGATCTTCTCGGACGTCATCCCACGCCCAGCAGAGTTGTTCTTCCAACACCCCAATTTACGTTGTATTCCTAAAATGAACCAACAAATCGTCTCAATGAAAAACACAACAGCGTCAACCGTCCCACCTTTCACTCCAACAACAATCCAAACCCTTGACGCAGAGAATAACAGGTTTCTTGACATCCCCAATACCGTCTTAACTTGTGTTAAGTTGGTTACAATGAAGTTACAAAACAACAAGATCTACGTGTTGTCGGACGGCATCGCGAATTTCCAGAATTTGACGTACTTGGACTTGTCGAATAATTTACTCAAAACATTCCCATTACTCGGAAGAGTCAAATTAAGGTATTTGGATATATCAAATAACCCACTGACATCTCTCGGATTCTTACCAACAACACTGACTACACTCAATATGAGAAACTTGAGTAAAATGCCGGATCTGTCACAACACTCATTGGTCACGTTAGACTGTAATGGGACATCTGCCATCTCCACTAAAACTTTATTCAAAAACCTTCCAATAACACTGAAAGTGTTAGACATTGGTGGGAGAGACATGTTATCCCTCCCTTTCAAACTGTCCAGACTTGTCAATCTCACGAAGTTAAACATTTCGAATAACAAAATATCATCGTTGCACCCGTCCTTCTTCGAAATGGGAATCAAAGACTTGAACATCGAGCAAAACTCTTTCAAAATTCTTCCACCAACATTTAAGAAGATGAAAGTTGAGAACTTGATTAAAGATACGTTCGTCCCTGATAGAAAACAAGGCGAAAAAAGAGTCGTTATAATCGACAATTCAACGGAATTGTTCAACGCACTTATTCGAGTCTTCAAACAAACAAATTTGAATATCAGAGAGGACGCACACTCTGCCAAAATTACTATGAGACAAGACAAAGTCGTTGATATTAGAGTGATATCATTGGATACCATAGAGACACAACCCTATTTAGGGATTGACGCTCTCTATATCATACACTCGCACGACGAAATTTCATTCAGAATTATCGACTTGTGTCAGTACACATCGACAAGAAATTACATTGTCGTTGCAGACAAAAAAATCGACGAAAACGCACTTGTTTTGGACGAGACTTTTGCAACACTCAAATCCGTCTGTAAGAAGCTGAGAACAGCGATTGATGAGTTCTCGAAAGAAGATCTCCCAGCACAATGCTTCCAAGTGTTACGCGCTTTACAGGCGTATGACTTGTCACCGGCAGTGATGTCGCCACAGTTGTTCAAAGAAGTTTGTGACAACGTTGGGTTGACTGAGAGTGAAGTGAATAAAGCAGTCCGCCAGCTAACTGAGCGAAGACTGATCCATCGCAATGTCATAGAGAATTTGGTTTCATCGAGGAAGTCCAAATTCATACGACCGGGGGTGATTGCAGTCAGAATGACTTATTCGTCCTTCTTCAGTAACAAAAGTGAGTACTCTTTGGTCGACACAAAACACAATTTCCACATCGCGTCGTCACTTTCTATTCAAAACAAAGGAGTGTTCACTGCACGCGCATTACAGTGTTGTAAGATGCACGGACTTAAAGATGAGAAAACACTTCAATACATTACTTCGATACTTGAGGAGTATTCTATAGTGTTAATCGTCAGAGAGGAGTTGAGTGATGTATTAAATAAGAAGGACAAATACACTGCCTTACTCGAACAAGCAAGGAAAATGACATTAGTATCCACTGATGTGAGTAAAGTGGGTGATGCCACGATTTTGGTGTCTCTTGTTGGTGTTCCTTTTATGGGCGAGTGGAACAAGAAGAGTCGAAGTGTTGTGACGAAGCGCGAGTATCTCTTTAACAAATTTCCATTGCAACTTGAAATGTGTTTAATAGGAGGTGTTGCATTAGAATATGGTATTCCAGTCGTTGTGTGGAAAAAGGGGGTCATCTTTGAAATTGGTTCCATCGACTTGAAATTGGAGTTTGAGCGGAATAAGTTGGTCATTTCTGTTCGACATGGGATGGAGAGTATGCGGGATATTGTTCGCGCTGGGGACATCTATGAAAATTTGACACACACCATCCAAGCAATCGTCTCGAATTACTTCCCAACAGTCACGTTCAGTATGCAAGTGTTGTGTATGTTGTGTGATAAACATAGTTTGAGTGTCGATGAAGTGCAAGACAAGATCACATTAGGGCAACTGGATTACTATGAGAAAGACCACGAATACAACTTCTTGTTGACATCAATGGATTTGTATATGAAGACTCTTGGGAATGAATCCAAGGAGAGACTATGGGGAAGGAAATAGGGAATGGGTCTCTTTCAAAGATCTTCTTTAGTTCGACGGGGTAAGTTGTTTAAGTTGTGAAGAATGATATGGGGGATGATGACCATTTGAGAAGCCAAAAAGATGTCATTCATCGGAGGAA
>NW_004440286.1:238651-265190 GCF_000330505.1 Entamoeba invadens IP1
CTTGACATTGCAAATGGGATGATCAATTTACATCACGTCTGGATGCTTCATCGAGACTTGAAAAGTCTGAATGTACTTCTTAAAATGGAAAACAATGAAATCAGAGGGTATGTCTGTGACTTTGGAGAGAGCGTGAGTGTCAAAGACATCGACTCGGGGTTTGTGGAGTGCCCGTTTTGGCTCCCCCCCGAAGTTATTAGCAACAGAAAGTGGAGTACTAAGTCTGATGTGTATGCCTTTGGTGTCATTTTGTGGGAAATGTCAACAAGGAAGAGGCCGTATGATGGAAAATTCGCAGCAGAAGTACAAAAGGAAATTATCAGCGGGAAAAGATTAAGTATGAATAGATCATCGCCGTTGAAAGGTGTCGTCGAAATGTGTTGGAAACAAGAACCAGAAGAAAGGCCTGAATTTACTGAGATTTATAAAGTGCTTAAGGCTTTATGATTTTAGTATAGTTTTGTAAACTATTTTGATTTAATTTTGTTTTATGAGTTTTTGTCAACAATTTATAGTAAAAATAATAATACCAATAAGTATAGTATTATTATAATTAGTTATTCATTAATTTATACTTCTTTGGAGTTGTGTTTATCAAGTGTTAAAACCAATATGAAAAAAATCTTTAAAAATAATAGTTCATTTGATAGTAATTAAAAGTTTTAATAAGATTATCTCATAAACACCAAAGAAATGTTCAAATTTCTATTCAACACGATTCAGCCGCAGACGTTCAGTGTAGAGACGATAGATGTTTCAGACAGCAGTTGTGATGTAGAAGAAATACTTCTGTATACCACACCGAGTGTATTATGTCTCTGCAATGTGAAGAAAGGGTTTGTAAGTAAGAACACGATGTATAAATATCAACTGAAGACTACATATTCCTTGATTCTGTCGAAGTATCCCCTTATCCCTGTCACGTCTTACATCCCACACTCTACTTTATATGGAAGACAAATATCTCACACACTCGAGTGCTTCATCATCCGTGTAGACTTCCCAACATCATATAACCATTTGATTGTCTTTACGAATGTTCCACAGATCACTGATGTTGTTTCTGAGACAGATATATACACAACAACCCTCTCAAATTGTAAGTTGTACGCATTCAGAGAAATCCACGATTTTGTCACAAAAGCACTTCGTCTCGAAGCGCCGTCTTCGACAGTCATTTTGTACACCGGCGACTTTTCAACAACAGTGACGGTTTGCCCCGACAAGATGTCAGTTGTTAAGACACATGACATATATGACCTCTTTGCGTTGTATGCGCGGGATGCAGTCAATGAGCAGCTTGCCAATATTCCATTGCTAGGCATCACAAAGACGTATTTAAAAGAGTGTGCGACGTGGGTGGTGAAGTTTGCTGGGTGGATGTGTGGGAGTAGTGATGGGCTTGGAGTCTTTCTTGACAAAGTTCGGCTATATTCATCCAAATGTGAGTGGTGGGATGGGGGTGATGTGCGTCTTGAATCAGTAGAAATGTACAATGTGATTCATCGTTTTCTCTCTGTGATGAATGTCTCCCTCAAGGCGGACGCGTTAACAAATTTATTAATGGAAAAGCATCTTGTTGTGTCCTTCACCGACTTCCAAGAACTTTATGAGCCATTCTTCACTGATGTGCTGTTGAACAACAAAGGTGGACGTGCTATGAATAAGGACTTTATGATGCTTGAGAGAGTACTTGAAGCTACTTCCCTCAATTTCTTGATGGATGAACCCATTTTAACTGACCGAACTCTTCACACTTTCATTATGAACTCTTTCACTAAGAATGGCAAGACTCAGTTTCTAGCGGGTGTTGAATGCAATAGTTTCCAACACATTCCTAATGCACAAAAAATGCTCCCGTCTCGCTTAAAAGGCATTTCAGTCACTTTCACGGAGTGAGTGCGTGCCTGTGTATTTGATCTTTATTTACTGCTTCAAGTGTTATTGTTTGGAAGGAAAGGGAACTCAAAAGGTGAGAAGGAAATTTCGAATTACATTCAAAAATATAGTCTTATTGCTCGTCTTCCTCCTCATCAGTGTCTTGCTGCTCTTCCTCAACACTCTGGTCTTCATCTTCATTTCTGTCACTGACCCACTCCATGAACCCTTTTGCTTTTTGTTTCATCGGCGACATCTGGACGGGTCCGCCATCGTACCATTCTTGTAACGCCTTTTTCGTCACATACCCACCTCTATACAAGTAAAGTAAGACGTTTGGCAATTTCTCGTTGGTGTATAAGTCATACTTCGCGCAAGCGATATTGAACTCTTCTAAGAACGTGATCATCCCCTTCTCGTTGAGCTCGTCGGACAAGTACAAGTCGAATACGTCGATTTTGTCAGTGAAGGTGTCGAAGATGTCCTTATCGAAGACAGTATCAAACATCTCCTTGATTAAAGATTTGTTCGAGAGTCTAAAGCACTGCTTATAAGCAGTTAGCATAGCATTCAGTCTGTTTCCTGTGTTTCCAAGAACAATGGTTTCAAGGTCCAAATCCTTCCCAAGGATTTCAATCACTTCGGGGTCCCCCTCTTTTTTGTGTAAAGTGATGACCACTTTGTTTGTTTCGTATTGTTTGCGTTTGTCCTCTTCGACGTTTTGTTGCGTTTCCTCTTCACCCTCCTCGTCTTTTCTGTCGTCGTGTTTTGGAGGATGCATAAATATAAACTTCAACAACTTCTCGTTTTTGGGGACCTCAGTCAACTCACCACACGCTTTACAGTGGAGGGTTAGGGTTTTGTTTTTGACTATCATCACCGTCTCCGGGTTCTCACATTTCCTGCATAGAACAAACTTGTCGATGAATTTGTCTAATGCAGTCATCAAGTCTTTGTACTCGTGCTTACCATTGATGACATATTTACCAGAATCTGTGTTGGAAGCAGCAGCTAGGGTTTGCCCAAAATATCGGCAGATGTACGAGGCCGGCCGTGCAAGCGCCTTTGCTATATCCTCACAATTCACTATAACTGTCTTTATACCATTCCCTTTACCCTCTATCTTCTCAACAAGGTCGGGCATTTTGTATCGGTAATACTCATCCGTCTTACGACGAGGAACGTTTAACATACGCCCTTTCTCCCCCGAACTCATTTGGATCAAGTTTGAAGTTCAAAACCTATTTTTTCTTTGTTTCAAAAGAATTAATTTACTGATTAAAAGTCTATAAAAGCAGGATACTCTGGTAAAATACTAAGGTGATATTATAGTTCATTATATTATACAGTATAGTTTAATAACACTAATTGAATATTATTGTTTAAGTTTGGTAACTATTTCATTTAATTAATGTATTGTATTTCATATTATAATACTGTTTTATTAATATAATATAAATTAATAATTTATTTATTAATATAATTTATAATAACAACTGTTATAAGTTGTTAATATAAATTTGTTGTTAATCGATGAGATTTTTAATAAAAAAATATTTTAAAATAAAAAAGTCTTTTTATATTTTTAATGAATATAATAATATTATAATTTATTCAGTTATTATTTGTTATAATTAATTATGACCAAATTATAATAACACTTTATTAATAATAGTTAATAGTAAATGAATTATTATAATACAACAATTGAAGGAAAAAAAGTGAAATATACAACACAATTGCCACTTTAAAAGAACTTTTGTTCTGTTTTGGTTACAAAACTATAAATAATAATAAGTAAATATTAAATTAAATTAGAATTGTTGATTGTTTGATTCTGACAGACAAAACGAGAGAATAGGTGTATATCATTTTCAATTCAAAATACCTTTGAATCTTGGGGTGCTGATCATTATTGAAATGAACGAACTAAAATAAACTTGAAAAGGCAACTGGTATATAAGTGCTTCTTTAGAACTGAATAATTCAATGAGAGCCCTCTTCGTTTTGTGTTTATTCGCACTTTCTAACGCCGCTGTTGTCAGCTTAACTGCCGAGAACTTCGATGCCAAGATCAAGGAAGGAAAGCCAGTCTTGGTTAAGTTCTTTGCCCCATGGTGTGGACATTGCAAGAAGCTGTTTGTTACTTCACAGACCTTTACTATTCTGTTATAGTAAAAGAACTAATGAATAGTGCCCCAACTTATGAAGAGTTCTCTAATGTTGCTGAAACTGAAATCCCACAACTTGTCGTTGCTGAAGTCGATTGCCCAGCTAACAACGCTATCTGTGGACACGTCCAAGGCTATCCAACCGTCATTTTGTACCACGACGGAGCTCAAACTGAGTTTGAAGGTGCAAGAACTGTTGACGCTATGAAGGCTTTCATCAACAAAAATCTTTAAATTATTAATGGATTTTTTAGGGTTTCTATTTTGTTTGAACTGGTGAGAAATTTTTTTTCAATATTTAGTTACAGTGATATTTGGTTTTTTTAATAAACTTTGTTGTAATGGAATTATCACTAATTGTATTGATATTGAGTGATAGACACTTCAATACTATTTTAAGCCATCCCACTTCTTGTTTTTCATGTTTTAATGATTAAAGTACAGAGAGAATATTTTCATGTACATTGAGAGTGATATCACTCAAGAACTTTTTTAATTACCACTTCAAATTCATTTGAAGTGTTGTTAATAGATTAAAGAACCATTAATATAATAAGTGGACTGAACATATCACAATTTAGTATCTACTCTATTTATATAACTAATATTAACTTAAGAAATAGTATAACTCTAAGTTCTATATGAGGAAATAGAAGATAGAAGAAACCTCAATGAGATGACGTGGGTCTTTTCTAGAAATAGGAAACCTATTTCTAACTGAAAAAGTGAAAATGAAAAGTCGAGCAGACACCCCCGCACTAGAAGACTCAATTGACATCTTAAAGGCCATCCGATCGAAAAAACTCGAGAGCTACAAGAAGGACAACGACTTTTCAAACATGGACAACGACGAAAAGATCAAATACATCAAAAGCGTCATTCAAATATCCACCGAAGACCCTTCGGCTGCGGAGAAGAGGAAGTTAGAAGGTAAAAATGGGAATCGACGATCATTACAAAGTGAAGACGGTGACACGGATACGGTCATCCAATCGATCTCGTCGGCAATGTACTTTGAAAACTCTCCGCCTTGTTTGTTTCTCTTGTTTTAATAGGAGTGATGGTATTAAATGTGGTGTTTAGATGTCAAATGAATAACACAAAGATATCAAATGTGGGAAGATGAAACCATTCCAAATCGACGCACTTAATTGGTTGATTCGAAGACATCACCTTGGTGTCAATTCAATACTTGCAGACGAAATGGGGTTGGGGAAAACGCTTGAAACGATCAGTTTGTTGGGCTATTTATATCACGTCCAAGACGTCCATGGACCACATCTAGTCGTCTCCCCCAAATCGACGATAGACAATTGGAGGAAAGAAGTGCAGAAGTGGTTACCTTCCATTTCAGTTGGATTGATGGGTGGGACCAAAGAGTCGCGAGATGAGTGTAAGAAAGAGTGTTTCACGGGGAACAAACTCACTGTCGATGTTTTAGTGTGTAGTTACCAAGTTGTTTTAAAGGAGAAGAACTTGTTGCGGAAGCAGAAGTTTGTGTATTTAATTCTCGACGAAGCGCACAGTGCGAAGAATGAGCAGACACAGTTCTACGATGGGCTGAGTGAAATTCGAGCTGCTCACAAACTGTTTCTGACGGGGACACCACTGCAAAATACACTTCACGAACTGTGGGCACTCTTACAATTCTTGTTGCCTGGGATATTTAGAATATCACAATTAGATGGGATCTTTGACTCTATTGAGTCCGAGAAATTTGAACGGTACATTGGGTCGATTCGAGACTTCATTAAACCTTTCATGCTCCGAAGACTGAAGAGCGATGTCCAAAAGGAGTTGCCACCGAAAAAGGAAATTAAGCTGTTTGTGCCACTCACTGAGTTTCAACGGATATGGTATAAAA
This sequence comes from Entamoeba invadens IP1, assembly GCF_000330505.1. Lineage (NCBI taxonomy): Eukaryota > Evosea > Mastigamoebida > Endamoebidae > Entamoeba > Entamoeba invadens. The sequence continues at coordinate 244,565 of NW_004440286.1, forward strand.
AAGTGCTTATGGGCGATATCACGACCATCATTGGAGAACGAGTCATTAAGACGAAATTGAATAACACGATGATGCAACTGAGAAAGGTGTGTGACCACCCCTATTTGATGCCAGGTGCTGAGCCGGAGCCCTATGAAAATGGCGATCACATTTGTAACAGCAGTGCGAAGATGATAGTGATGATGAAATTACTCGACAAGCATATTAAAAACAAGGGGAAAGTCTTAGTCTTTTCGCAGATGACGAGAATGCTTGATATCATCGACGACTATTTGTATTTCAAGGAGATAGAGCATTACCGCATTGACGGGCAAACGCAACAAGACCTCCGCGTCGAACAAATTGACGATTTTAATAACCCGGACGGGAAGGTGAATGTCTTTTTGTTGAGTACGCGCAGTGGCGGGTTGGGGATTAATTTACAAAGTGCGGACACGGTGATTTTATATGACAGCGACTGGAACCCACAGAGTGATATCCAGGCGATGGACAGAGCGCACCGAATTGGACAGACGAAACCGGTCACTGTGTATCGACTCATTGCGGAGAAAACGGCGGAGGAGAGGCTTATACGAGTCGCTGAGAGGAAATTGATGTTGAACCAACTGGTCATGCAAAGTGGGAAAACTGCTCGCGAGACGACGATGGGGAAAGAGGAGTTTCAGCAGATCATGCAACAAGAGTTAAACAGTTGTTTAAAGGACGACCAAGTAGTGCAAAAAGTTGAGAACATGGGGATCGACGATATCATCAAACTTGGGGAGGAGAAGACGAATGTGTTGAAGGAAGAAATTGCGAAGGAGACGGAGACGGCAAGGAAGGGGATGGTCAACTTGACGAATTTTGCGTTTGGGAATGACCAAATCAATATCAGAGAGTTTGAAGGGAAGGTGTTTGGAGCGGGAGAGGAGATGGCTGATATGGAGAGATATAAAGCGAATATGAAAATCATGAGGAGCGAAACACTGCGACCCCCGCGGAGTGTGCGATTTCGAGACTTTCAGTTTGCTGATGACGAGTTAAAGGGGATACTCCAGAAAGAAGAGGAGAAGTACCAAAAGCTGAGTCAGACGTTTAAAGAAGATTTGATGTTGGGGATATTGAAAGGGGAAGACATAGCGAAAATAGTGAGACCAATGTATTTAACTCCGGAAGAAGAGAAGAGGAAGGACGAGTTAGTCAAAAGTTCCTTTTTGAGTTGGGACGAGAACGACTTTAAGAAGTGGAAGATGGGGATGAAGAAATATGGTCGAGAGAAGGTCGATGAGCTATCCGTATATATGAATAAGCCAGTGAACGAGGTGCAGAGGTATAACGACCTGTTTGAAAAGAGATATAAAGAGGTGGAAGATGGAGAGAAGTTGTACATCTCGTTATACAAGAGTGAAAACAAACGAAAGGCTAAAGAGGCGGAGATGATTGAATTGAATAAAGCAATTCAAGCCAAACCGGACGTCTTAAGTGTGTTAACGCCATATGTAGTGATTGGAAAGAGTATGACAGACCCATTGGTGGACTCCATGTTGTTAAGGAGGTATGCGGAGATAGGAGAGGATTGGGACAAAATACTGGAAGATGTGAAGAACTGCCCGCTCTTTGTATTTGATATTTATTTGCATGGATATACCACGAAAACAGTGAAGGAGAAGATCCGAAATTTAATTCGAAACGCAGAGAAGAGTCGCGAGAAAATCGAAAAGAATGAAAAGGAGCGATGCGGCGAGATCAAAATTGATTCAATGGAAGAGTTCATGGGAGGGGGGAAGAAAGAAAGAAAGGATAAGTGAATTTGTTTAAATATAGTTTCTCTTTCTAGTTTTTTTTTCTATTGAAAATAGAAGGCACTACTCACACGCCTTGATGAAAGACTCGGCTGTTTTGTCCCCTAAGGACTTCGCTTTTCTCCATAAGGAACACGCTTGACTCACGTCTTTTTGAACACCAACACCTTTTAAATAGAAGACGCCTAACGTCACAATTGCTTCTTTGAAATTGGATGCGACTAAAGTGTTCAATATCTGAATGGATTCATTCAGTTTATTCTCTTCTTTATAAAGGTGAATGGATAGAGCATAAAGTGCTCGTTTGTCTTGCATACGACACGCTTCACGAATTAAAGATAACCCTTCCTCTTTATTTTCTTGATAAAGATAACGACCATACCACGACTTCGCTACCCAATACCCGGCTTCTACTGCTTCTTTGACTAACTCGAGAGACTCCTTCTTGTCATCGTGGTGAATCATTTTAACACAAGCGACATGGAATTTTGCAAATTCATTGCCCGCCCCCATAGACTCTTTATAGCACTCTGCACTCTTCGTCGCACTCTCAAGCACCCCACACCCCTTTCGGTAACACATCCCTAAGTGGAATTTGCACACCCCCGTGTTGTGGCTTTTTAATATCTTCACAGTCATATCTTCTTCGCGCTCTTTGTTGTAATCGCCATATAAAAAACTGATTGCGATATTCACTTCAGAGCTTGTCTCAGAACACAACGACTGCGAGTAATATCGAAGCGCTTTCTTCTCGTCTTTGGGTACACCAACACCCATCTGCGACAACACACCAAGATTATATCGTGACTGGACTACCCCAAAACTCCGAGTGAACAAATCTATGGACGTTTTGATGTTGACGGGAATAAGCCCCGGTAGTCCTTTGAATGCAAGAACACCCAAATTAAAAATAGAATACATGTTCCCATATCGAGCAGACTCTACAAGCATCTTGACTGCTCTGTCGGGCTCTGAAGTAATCAAAGATACACCCAAATTGTTCAAAGAACACAATAACCCTTTACCAGCACTGAAACGCCAATTAGTCTGCGCCGAGTTGACATCCCCAGAAATGTACTGTAACACCGCCAAATTGTTGCATGAATACAAACAACCACTATTCAATGCTACTTTATACATTTCACGAGCCCCACGTTTGTCTTGTGGACACCCCATCCCTCGCTCTTTCATGAGTCCCAAATTGTGTATTGACGCGATGTGCCCAAATTTGGCCGCCATCTCAAAATTTTCGAATGCAGACTTTTCGCTCATTGGCACCAATAACCCACGAAGTAAGCAACACCCTCTTTCATAGTACTGTTTCATGAATTTCTTATTGTTCTTCTGGAATTTTGAATTGCCAAAGAGTCGGATCTTTTCAGCAGCCAAATTGTTCTTGTCTGGTGTGAATAGGAGCATTGGAGACTCATAGAGTAAGTCCAAATTAATTCCTTCATACCAATTTGATAACTGTTTTAACTTCTCAAGGTCTTCTTTGTCTTTCTCGAGATGTGGATTGTCCTGATAGATATTGATGTTAAACTCCTTCTGCGTCTCACCCTCTGGAATGATCTCTGCAGTTGTTTGAATGATGGTCTCCACCTTTTCGACTGTCTCTGTTTTGGGCTTCGTTAGCACTGGAGCAATTTTGTAATTCTCGTCGTCATTTTGAATCAACTTAACCATTTTGCTCTGTGTTATTTCGTCATATCGCATGATCCGCTTCTTTGGCGCACTCTTAATGAACGACTTGAAGTAACTGAAATACATTGCCAAAGAAAATTCTTCGTGCAAAAAGACGACTCCTTGAGCAGTTATTAACTTTGGTATTTTAACGAGTAAATAAGCTTGGTCAATACAGAGGTCAATAGCGTCTACAGGTCTTTCAATGTTATTAAAAAAAGAGGGGCTTATTGATGGAAAGAGTATCAAAAAGAGTTGTGTGAATAAAGACCCATCAGACCACTCACTTGATAAGTTGTTAATGTGTCGACCCAAAACTGGTTCGAGAGACTCAATTGTCGAATTGATAAACGAAATGACTGTATTTGCTTTTTGAGTATTCAAAAAGAGTTTGACTAAGACTGAAATGACTGATTGAGTCTCACCAAGTGTGAATTGGTTATCAAGTGTTGGGTTACTGGAATTAAATATCGTTGATATAACTATACTGTTTTCATAGACCGCTTCAACAAAACTCGACGCAGGAAACGTTTTTGTTTGAGCAAGGTCGTTCACCTTCTCGTATAATTGACGAAGGAGTAACCCATCACGAAAAGTGGAAAAGTCTGGTTCATCTTGGCGAATACCTCGTAATTCGTAACGAAGCCAATTAACGAGTAAAGGTTCGTAAGATTCAAAATTAGTTGTTGTGTCGCTTATATCCATTCAAGTGTAATGTGTTGAGTTCTTGTAATTTTTTTGGGTCTAGTTTTGAATGGATGTCATTTGTTGGTGGTTTGATTAATTTATAAAATGTAATACTTTTATTTATTAAATTTTAATAATTAATTGATTAAAATTAAAATTAAAATTAGTTGTTTTTAATTAAACTTTTTATGTAATTTTTCTTTAAAAATAAGCAAAATATAATAAATTATCATATAAATTAAGTTTATTCATTTTATTATAAATTTTTATATTGAAATAATAAGTTTTATTGTAAATAGAAAGTACAAATAATTGCACGAACGACTAGCAAAAGCCATTAAAGACGTCTTCCCGTTTATTTTAAACTGTTCATTGTGTCTGAGGATGTCTCATTTATTAATTTTTTATCTTCAACTTCACTCCCGATTTTAATAACATTATTGATTGTGTGTTTTTTTCTTTCACACTTTTGATGTTTTGGTACTTCTTGTATTCTTTCATATTCCCCGTCATCGACCATCAAACATTCTCTTGTGTTGCATGCGGTCTTTCCGACAATGCACATATATCCTCTTTGATTTTGATAACGAAAATTGTTACGATCTAATACTAGCAATCGAGTCGAGTAATGTGAATTTTATTTGTTATTCGTATTTTTTTAGTTATATTTTTCGTTGTGTTCTTTGTCAAATTTCGATTTGAACTTTCGACATTCATTTTTTTCGTGAAAAACTTTTGTTCCCAATTGGGAGACAACTATTTCCTTCATCTCTTTAATGGCAACAACATTCCCTCGATATGTTCCTTTGTACACAATCCCAAAACTTCATTCTCCAAGTTTTCGCTCTTTCTTCAACTCGTCTGAGTCAAGTGCTGTCGACATTTCTGACACAAATTTGCGGGAATTTTAATATCTGAAATTGTTTTTGTTGATGTTTAAGACTGAACAAGTGATGTCAACAGTCTTCTCAAGTGTACACAATGGATGAACAGTCATTGTAAACTCTACTGCACAACCTTTCTTGATATTCACTGGGATGGAATGTTCAACATTCAACTCAAACTTTTCTTCGTCAACTTGTGTTGTGAATTGGATTTTTAACAGAAACTCTCTGTCATTACCAATCATGAATTTACAGTCACTGCCTTTCTGAACTGTAAATTTCGCCTTCAAATATATTTCTTGTGTTGAACACAAAATGCGTTCTTTTTGAGTGCCAAAATATATCATCTCAACATCTTTCTATTTTAATCCTTTAACAGAAATTCATTCACTAAAGACTTCCTCAACTTCTCTTCTTTTTTATAATAAATGTAAAACAGTATACAACTTGATGTTATGATAAGAATAACAATTAATATACCAAAAATGATTGGAAGTTTAATTGTAAGTACATTTATCTTGTCAACAAACTCATCACCATACGGTCCAACTTTCATTTTTCCACCACATTCACTGCATTGGCGTGTTTTTTGGATCATATGACTTTAATTGCAATTGAATTCCATTTGACACATTGCTACATTTTTGATATTTTAAAGTATTTATCTATACAAGAAGAGCATGTGTTATTGTTTGAACATGTCGCACATAAGTCATTGCATTTTTTAGTTTTGTAAAATTTGTTTTTATTATACCCATTTTAATACACAACACACCCATATTCTGAAAACTTTTCACAATTGTCAAGTGTTGTTATTGTGACACATTTCTTATTTTCTATTGTTGTAAATTCGACGTCTTCATAATACCCACATTTCATATTACAATTCACACAATCTGAAACGATTCCAACATAACTTAAACACTTCTCGTCACATTTTACACAATCTGTATTGATGAGGATATACCCCTCGTTGCACACAGCACAATCGACACAATTGGGTAAGAATAATTTGCACTTTTTAGCAAGTTTACCAACAAAAATACAATCGTTGCTTGTTGTGTCATAATAATACTGAAAAAACATGTAACACAACATCCGGCATTTTTAGAAAAAAAAATAGAACACTTCTTATCATGTGTAAGACACTCAGTGCCACAAAAACAATAATAATCATAGCAGTTGGCGCACCCCATGTTGCTGTTTTTTTTGCAGTTAATCTTCTTTTGTTCGGTGCTGAAAATTGATAAACCTTGATTCAATGTTCAAAGTAAAATTTGTAAATAATATTAGATATAATCAACTGAGTACATATAAATGCATAATATCGTTTCCATGGTAAAAAGTATAAATAAGAACAAAATATGTTCTTTTCTCAAAATAATACAATTTTTTTAAAAAAGAATATAGTTAAAAATTTATATATAATAATAAATAATTAATATTTTAATCATTTATAAAAATTGAATATAAAATTAAATTAAAAAAAGTATTCTGAATACAAAATTATTGATATTATCAGATGATAAATAAATGTTTAGATAAAAATATAAACAAGTAAAATTTATATATAACTACCACCTTGTACAATTTCTATATAACTACCACTTTGTACATTTTTTTTGTCGACACCCATGTTCATTTTTTCTTTTCTTGTCTTTTTTTTATTGTTTTTTCTCAAACATTCATTATTCTTTTTGAATACTTACATATCCAATCTTTTGAATTCTCTTCCTTCCAATTCAATTCAATTTTCAAACATATGATGTTTATTTTTTTTATTTTATGTATTTTTTAATTTTTTTGTTTATTTGTTTATTGTCTTCAAAATACAAATTTTGTTGTTTAGTATTATTTCCTTATATTATTTTTATAATTTATTATTTTTTTATAAATTTAAAATAAAAAATATTTTCAATTCATTTTTAATCAAAGTCAAAAAGTTGTTTTTTCCTATTTATTCACAAATTTTTAAAAGAGATAAATATTTCTCTTTTAAAACGGTGATATTTTTTCCTGTTTGATAATTGTTTTATTCATAAGCAACAACAATACTATTAATAGTTTAAAATTATTTTAATTATTTCAAATATTACAAAATTTGTTATATTTTGCAAACTTATGTTTTTCCTTAAATTACAAAATGGAAAAAAATAAATTAATTATCAATCAGTTGTGAATTAAAAATAAGTCTTTTACACAGATAAAGATTAAAATTAAATTATTGATACTTCAAATCAATACACATTGAATTTAAATTAGTTATGTATTTACTTTTTAACTTCATTTTTATAAATTTAAAAAAATATAATTATATTTTATAAATATAATTATATTTAATATTTTTTCGTTTTTAATTGAACAAAAAATAAACCAAATATATGAAGTCATTTTGGAAACATTATTTGTTCTGTAAATTTTATTTATTGATTATGATGATTGTTTTTTCCCTTTTTTAATAACTCAAAAAATACATTCAAAACCATAAAAATAACAAATTCGAGTGTCAACCATTCACACCAAAAACAAAGAAGTGATGCTTTTTTACAACAAAAAATAAAAAAAGATTATTTGGTACTCGAAATATACAAAACAACAATTTTGATGTGTTCGAAAACATGTTTGCGAACATGCATTAAACGGTCGAATACAACTATGAATCAAACAACTATAACTAAAAATATAAAATATTGAAAATAAAAAAAAATGCATGTAAAATAAGAAAAAAATGATGTTGTTTCACACAGCCGGTTTACCAAGTCATTGATTTTCGACAAGACTTTTAAACTTTCCTCTTAGTTTGTTAGCAACATTTTCAAGTTATTTTGTTCAATCATTACAAAATCACTTGTATTTATTCACTTTTATATGTTTAAAAATGATTCGTCAAATGGTTTAACCTTATTTATGTTATTGGTTGTGTTATTGGTTATTTGGTTTTGGAATAGGTATATTAATTATAATTTTTTTTATTTTTATTTTTTTTCATAATAAAAAAATATTATTTTTTTTGGCACATTTTTATCTTGATTTGATGTTTAGTTGATTATTATTTTACTTAATATAATAACTATTAAATTCTAGTATATTAAATTCTAGTATATGATTATTTATCATTAATACTTAACAAATAACTATACTTTAAAAAAACAAATTAACCAATCAAAACGGAACTAAATTGACCAATCCACGTGGATGGTCCACAAAAGTAAAAGTGATTGGCCAGTTTGATTTTGAAATCCAGTGATGGGTATATAAGACGCTCTGAATTGAAAAACGACAATGAGTTGTGGGTGTGAGAAGAAGTGCAAATGTGAAGGCAGTGAAGCGATCACGTGTGGGTGCTGCTGCCAAGATGGGAAGTGCTGCTGTGACTTCAAATGCAAATGTGGTGCTGAAGGGAAGTGTGAGTGCTGCTGTTGCTGCAAAGAGGGGAAGTGCTAATGCAATACATTTGCAACTGGGATGACCATCACCTGTGAGTGTTGCTGTGAGGGTTGCAAGTGCACATGTGAGTGCAAGTGCGGAGAGAAGAAGGTGTGCCAATGCCAGAAAGAGGCATCAAGTGGGTGTTGTTGTGGAAAGACATGCTAAATCACTTTTTTCATGTTTATTTGTTTAAATTGTTGTTTGTAAAATTGTTGAAAGAAATTAAATTTACAAAAAATGAAAAATAAAAGTAATGTAGTGTGTGTTTACATGTTTGCTCGTAAATTAGATTAACTTTTACTTTATAAGTAAAAGTTTTAATAACAAAAATATGCAAGTTTCTTGATAAAATTATAATATAAAATTTATCCATCTTCAATTGTTAAATCAGGTTGTGTATCAAAATAATCACGTTGTTTGTTTAGCCATTCATTATCTTGAAACTAATGCGTTTTTTGGATACTCTGGTTATACTCAAATATTAAATTATTAAATCAACATATGGGAAATGCTGTGCGAAAATAACTCAAAATAGAAAACGAAAAAAAATGAATTAATTGATTCAAACCATTAAATTATAACAAAAGTACTTGTTGTATAGCGTTTATATACTATTGTTGAAAACAAGGTGTCCCCAAATTAGCTATTGAACCCAGGGTCTTTCAAGTTAAAGTTTTTTGTTCAAGATGTGGCAAAAAAATACAAAATATCACATTAAATTTTTGTTCTACTCAACACAAATATATTTATTTTTTTAATATTGATTTGTTATTTATCAATTCTTGCAAACTGTCATAATATGTGAATTCGGTGATTATACATGTTATATTTGGTTAAAATACATCGCAATATAAGTGTTGGATAATATCAATCTTTCAATAATTTTTTAAAAAAATTCTTATTCAAATAAAAATTTAATTTAAATGTATACGAAATTTAAACATTTTTGATCAATTTTAAACTTAGTCTTTTGACAAAAACTAAAATGAAAGTGTTGTTTGTTGTTTTATTTCAAAACAAGACTCACTCAACAAAAAAAACATTTAAAAACATGATATTTGAAGATTATATATCTTTAATTCTCAATGAAAAAGACCAAAAAAATATTTAAGTTAATGCCCGTTTTTACACCAAAAACAAAGCCATTCATTCGATTTAAAAACACAATTTCTGTAAGAAACAAATTAAATTGAATTATTAAAAGTAAATTAATAATATGGATAATAATAAAAAAATATAAAAAAATATTTGGAACATAATAAACAATGTAAACTATTGATAATTATATTTTAAAATAATAATCATGTTTTCGACATTTTAAAACATTGATCACAAAAGGATAAAACTCAATTATTTTCAATTTTATTGAATGTATGTGATTGTTTTATACTTAATATATGTAAAAAATTTGTCGTTGCGGAGTATTGTCTTGATGAAATGGAATACCGCAATGAGGTTCACGAACAATCTATAAACTGTTCTTCCAATACTTGGTATCTTTTGGATTCTACTTTGAAAATAAATCCTTATGTAAATATCGATATCATAAACTTTAAAACGGAAAGAAGTTCACTGATATGTAAACCGAATTCCAATTTAATAGTAACTGGTATTTTTTACTCTTTGGGTAATTCCTCTAAAAACAATTTGATATTTGAAACTGGTCCACGTTTTTCATTCAATGATTTAACGCTTGTGTTTATGACTTTGATATTAAATGATATGTCCACTGCAATAGGCTACAGTTTTTCGTTTACTGGTACATGTAAAGGGACATTAGAAGGTTCTTCTATTTTTAACATGGATGTTTTGAAAATAGAACAGGCTTCAAATTTAAAAACTTATAATAGTTCTTCTATCCAGTGTAAAAACATTTTAATAAATGAAACTTCAACGATTTCATTTTTTAATGATTCATTGCTTAGTTCAAACAAAATCATGACAAATTTTGGAGCAACGATGAATATGTACAACAATTCAACAATTGAATGTGATTTATTAAATTGTACTAATGGTTCAAATGTGAATTTGATAAACAACGCTATCATACACACAAATTCCATTGATATAAATAATGGGACATCTCTATGTTTGTATAATGAAACTTTTTTGGATATAAACAATTCTTTGACTTTGATAAACTCCAGATTAGATTTCAGAGATGGCTCAAGAATACATTCAGATTCTATCTATTTGAGACCAACAAATTTCGCTTTATTTTCAGAAAAAACGCTGGCTATGATGGTCTCCAATTTTTTATCATTTCAGTTATCTTTCACCTATGTTTTAACAGTGGAAAAATCCCCTTATATTAAAACCAACTTTTTGATTTTGGATTTTTTGGGTGGAATTATCAATGTAATAAACAGAGAAAGGTTTGACATGCCTTTATTTGTGACAAAAAATAGTACAATTCAAAATTTAAATGAAATATCAATTGCTGATTCGATTGAACAGTTTGATTTCATTTATTCAGATGAACAAATTAAAAATGATTTTATAACACCCAAATGTAAAATTTTGAAAGGACAATTAATTAGGTGTGGTAGCAATATAGATAATACTTTATTTTGTCACATCATTGGGATGTCAAATAATAACAACAATTACATTGAAAGTTATTGTAACGAATTTATTGAAGACTATTATTTAGTTCCAATTAATGATGTCCATATGATCGTTGTTAGGAGCGAGTTATCAAAAGGGGTTGTACGTCATGAAAAATCAAATAAAAAAGAATTAAACACACAAACTTTATATGTGACTTTTGGTGAAACAACTGTGATATTGGATAAAGTCACTGATTTTATCCACATTAATGTCACTTCCCAAATTCCAATTGATATTACCACCAACATTTTATCACAATTATCAAATCAGAAACAAATTTTTGTTACGTTCTCCAGTTCAAAAGGTGTTTTATTTGAACGTTATCTTTGTAGTAATGGGTTTATAATCACAAGTAAAATTATCTGCATCTTAAACGCGACATGTGAAAATGGTATTTTTGATTCGACAAAAGGGAAATGTCAAAAATGTCAAGATACAAGTTGTGCTAAATGTACATATGACAACCAAATTGAAATTTGTCAAAAATGTGATTCTCCTTATGATCTTTATGACAATATTTGTATGAAACACTCAATTTGTAAATTATCTGATGGTAACACGTGTATTGTATGTAATGATGGGTATATAATTAAAAATAAAGTTTGTGTTAAATTAGATGGAAAGTGCCAAATTGAAAGAAATGGTTTGTGTGAATTGTGTGATCCTATTTTTTCAAGTTTAATTTCTATATCAGGAGAATGTAAAATTGTTGAAAATGTTATTCAGCATAGCGCGCAGAGTGTTATTGAATGCAACAAAGGATATATGTCAAATTCTTCATATTGTAACAAGTGTGATCTAATACAAGAAGAATGTGATATTTGCGACTTAATGTTTTGTACAAAGTGTTTAAGTTCTTTTGTAATTTCACAAAATACAAAGTGTGTAACTTCTTCATGTAATATTGCTAATAACAATTTTAAAGATCAAAACGGTAATTGTTTTCCAGATATAACAAATTGTGAAATTGTTGTAAATGGAAAGTGTGTTAAATGTATTGATAATTGCATTTTAGAAAACGATACATGCATAACAAACTACAATAACACTTTTTGTGCAGTTGGTACTTCATGGGGATGCACTCGTTGTATCAATGGTTTTTATTATTCTTATAACACGAAAACGTGCGAACAATGTAACTCGAATTGTCAGACATGTCTAAGCCAATCGATTTGTTTATCATGTAATGAAGGTATGTTTTTGAGTGACCATGTGTGTAAGTCAAATGATGAATTAAAAGAGTCATATAAGAAGTTTTCGAATACAGGAAGCGGGTGTTATCAATGTAATGATGGGTATTATAGAAATGGAATTGATTGCAAGCATTGTGACATCAGCTGTGATACATGCCTTCGTTCTTCTGATTGTTTCACTTGCAATTTAACTAATTTTAAAGATTTTGAAGGTAATTGTAAACCACAGACTGATCTTATTGGATGTGCAGTTCAAGTAACACAGAACGGATGTTCTATCTGTAAACCCGGCTATTATTCAACAAACAATGAATGTGGAATTTGTTCAAACAATTGTAAAGAGTGTACCTTATATAATAAGTGTTCTTCATGTCAAGATAATTATATTTTGATTAACAGTGAATGCAAAATATATTCTTAAATTGACTCTTGCAATTCTGGAATGGATTCCAAGTGTTCAAAATGTTCATTTTGGAAGAAGCCAAATGAAAGTGGTACCTTCTGTCAAAACTCACCAGTTTGGTGGCTAATAGTTATTATTATAATTATAATATTATTAGTTATGGTACTCCTTATAATAGGAACATGTAAAGCGTTGTCACAACTTTTGTCTTCAATCCACAAAAAACAAGTTGAGTTGAACACAACAATATTCAATATGAAACAATCAAATGTTTCATTTACAAAATTGTCAAATGGTATTTTGGTGAACAAAACAGTTTTGGATTTTAATGAAGAAATTGCAGAACTACCGATTGGCGAAAGTACCCGACAATTAATTTGTATTGGCAATGCAAACAAAAATCCATATAAGATACAATTTTCAATAAAAGAAGAAGAGACAAAATTCACACTGAAAATAAATCCCGAACTTATTGTTTTAAAACACGGAGAAGCTTGTGAATTTGAAATATTACTCGTACCAAATTATACCACTAAAATTGACAGTAAAATGGTAGTTATAGCAAAGAGTCTCAAAGTTCAAAAGGAGATTTATAATGATATCAAAATTGAAGGGAATGCCGCTCTTTCAACAAGACTTGACCCAACTGAACTAATTGATAACGAAAAAGTTGGTGAAGGCAGTTTTGGAGTTGTTTATAAAGGCACTTTCAGAGGCAATTTAGTTGCAATTAAAAAGCTTAAAAATATTTCAAATGAAGAAAATGTCCTCGACGAATTTACAAAAGAAATTGAAATGCTTGATAAATTTAGATGTGATTATATTGTTCATTTTTACGGCGCCGTTTTTATTATTAACAAAATGTCTATGGTCACAGAATTTGCAAAATATGGAAGTTTAAAAGATTTGATACAGAAAGAGTCGGGTAATTTTGTTACCACACAGATGCGTTCAAAATTCATGTTAGACGCCTCGAGAGGACTTATGTATTTACACACAAACGGCATATTACATAGAGACATAAAAACTGATAATATCTTAATCTTTTCAATAGAAAGCGGAATGGTAAACGCTAAACTGACTGATTTTGGAGCGTCGAGAAACATCAATTTGTTGATGACTAACATGACTTTCACAAAAGGTATTGGTACACCAAAGTACATGGCGCCTGAAGTACTATCAAGAGAACATTATAAAAAGTCTGCAGATATATTCTCACTTGGTGTAACGATGTTGGAATGCTTTAAATGGGGAGAAGTCTATCCGAAGAGTGAATTTAAGTTTGCATGGGATATAGTCAATTTTGTGACAAATGGAAAACGAATTAAAAATGACGGAACTGTCAGAAAGGACATTTTTAATATCATCCAAAATTGTTGGTGTCAAGACCAAAAAGATAGAATAAGTGCAGAAAACGTTGTGAATGCTTTACAAACATTGGTGTTTTAACTATATTATGTTTATTATGATATAGTATAATTATATACTATAATATTGTAAAAATAGTTGGAATTTCAAAAATCATAATATCTGAATTAAAAAGAGGGGGAGAGGCAAAACCGAAAAAAATTGGGTCGACCAGAAAAAGTGTCCAGAGAACATATTCAAATTGAAGTAAAACAAACAATTGATAATCCATTGTCTTCTTCATTTTTTGGTTTCACATGATGTTACACTTTCCCCCTCTTCTGTTTGGCGAATAAGAAAAAATGAAAGATTTATTTATGCTAAACAAATAAAACGATCAAACATGACAGATAAGCACGTTTTAGATCGACTCAATTTTTGCAAGAAACAATTGTTTAATAAAAGAATTTTAGCTCGCTGGAATAAAACACTTTAATATCGGATAAAAGCCGTTTTCTGCCTTTATTCAGATGGTAATTATGTTTGGAGAAGATAAGGTGATTTTTTAACGAAAGTAATTTTGTAGTAACTCCGAAATACAACGCGGGTGTTATGGTATGGGGTGCAATTGGCCACAATTTTAAATCAAAGTTAATGTTTTTAACTGAAAAATCTACTCAGAATCTTACGTTGAAATGCCGAAAACTTTTAAAACGTTTGAGAACACAAAAGAAGTTTATAAACATGGAATGACCTTTCAGCAAGACGGCGCACAGCCACATACAACTCGTTCAACATTGAAATGGTTTCAGGGTATTGACTCATCATTGAGAGTCAAGTTGCTTGACTCATGGCCTGCTAACCGTCCGGATCTTAGTCCGATTGAACATTTGTGGCATTATCTTGTATTCTTATTATGAAGGTGAAGAACATCTTTTTGAACGTTGAAGAATTAAAGCAAGCACTCATTGAAGCGTGGGAATCAATATCATTGGAAACAATAAACAATTATATTGATTCAATTCCAAAACGATTTAAATTATGCACAGATAATCAAGAAAAATTTACAAGACATTTGCTTTAATTTATTATTATTGGTTTTTAGAACTCAAAATTTTATTATTATTTGTATTAAAAACATTGATTTTGTTTTTTGTTTGAAATAAAATTTTAACGAAATTAATTTTTAGTATTTTGACATAAATGATTCGGATTTAATTCACTGAGATGTTTGTTGTTGTGTAATTAGCACAACTACACTGTGTGTGTTGTCTAGTAGAATATCCAATTTTTGTCCAATCAAATAACGGGATCGGGTTTTTTTGGAAAAGGCTGGTTAATATTCCAACAAAGTCCCGATATAGTACGAAAATAATTGAACGGGATTGGTGTTTTTTTCAAAATTAAGTCAGTACTTTCAATTTTTTGTTTTTTGTTTTTTAGGAAAAATAAAAAATAAAAAACGGGACTTTAGGAAGTTTTAAAAATACTGCGGTACATACTTTTGAACTACAGTTCACAAAGAGTGATATCAAAGTCACTATAAAATTTTTTAAGTCAACATTTGCTGAATCAAGTACAACTCTACAATTAGAAGTCGGAATGGCACAAATTATCAAGTTGTCAATTAACAGTCACTTATTTACACGTCAATGCCTCTTTTAATCAATCATTTGTTGTTAAATCGCCACGTCTTATTATACCTTTGTTGTGCTGTTTTGTTTTTATGAAAATCATTAAACAGACTTGTTAACACCACTTTTTAAATTCAATGTGTTTCACCAAAATCAGTCAATTACATTATAATTTGTAGTAAGAACAGTCAACGAAAAATATAAAATTAGAAATGTAAAAGTAAGTTAAAAATCAGTTTTCACCCATATATTGATAGCATGTAATGGTGTTGTTGAGTATTTATAACAAGTATTTTGTTGAAATTTTTTATTTGTTAAATATTTAATATAGTATCTATTAGTTTTCAAACTAAAAATCAAACTAATAATAAGAAATTGATTAAAAAATAAAAAAAATTGATGGTCAATGGGTAAAAAACGTTATCGCTTTGCTCGGAAGTATTTTTACCTTCAGTGCACTGGCAGGACATTGATGTGATGTATTTCTGAGGTCGCGGTGAAATAAAAGACACATTCATCACACAAATTACATTTTGTTGATTTATTAATTCAAGAGAAAAAGATGATGAATCAAACACAAATTGTGTTTAACTCCTTGTCCTAGTTTTGTATGTGGTTCGCAAAAAAATCGGGTTTTTAGTTAGAAATATCTTTTACGTTATTATGACAAAGTTTGCATTTCTTTTATACGACTTTGGATAAGAAAAAGATTTAGCTGATGGCGTATATGTGTTAGAAATTGAAAAAAAAACAACGACGGGTTAACGTCGGGTTCTAAAGCGACTGTTTATGGTTTGTCTATAACGAGACGTTGTTTATATGTGATACTACTTGACGATAGTTATGTTTTTTTTATATTTCAACTCCTATTGTGAATTGCTAAGTAAAGAAACTTAAAATTGTAAAACAATAAACAATTGTGTTACTTAAATATCTGTTTTTGTATTGGGTTTTTTTCGTGTGTATTACAATGCACATTTTCCCTCTTTTTGAATTAATGAAATTCTATTTTAAAACGTGTTTTTTTAAAACATTTTAAAGCAAAAAACATTTGTAAAGCAAAAACGATGTTATTTTAAGTGTTAATGATAAACAAAAAATACACATTTGTTAAATATTGAAGAGTTCTTGAAAATGGAGTACTCATAATATTCATTGGTTTGTATTATTATTTAATAACAAAAAATATAATAAACCAACTAATAACAACACACGTCAATATTATGATGCCTTTTTTTCAGCAGTCTATCAAACTTTGAATTTAATGAATTAAGAGTATGAAGAACGATCAAAGGCGCTGATCATATAAAAATTCATACTTTTTAATAAAATATCAAATAATATCACAAATAATTATTTTAATATGGAATAAAAAAGTCGCTAAAGTGCATAGAGACGTATAAAGATTATTTAATTGTGTTTGCGTTATATGTTGACGACGAAACTTTATTGTGTAGAATTGATGAAATGACTAATTTGACAATGATAATTAGAAATAAAGACCACAACTATCAATGTAACCCTTTTCATAATCAGTATCTAGATACAGTGCCATATTCCTTATTTTTGATGAGTTTAATCTTGATAGATATCCAATTTAAGACTCTACAATGTATTGTGTGTATGATCATGAAAAAATAATTAAAATGACGTTTTGGGAACACGTTTTATTTGGTAGATTATCCTATAATTGAAACGGATGTCTTATTCCCTCAAAATTTTTTAAAAAAGGTGGTAATAAAATTACTTGAGCACCAACATTACAATTTATAAAAGTGATGAGTGGGTTGAATTGTATTGAAGATGCTAAAAATGTTATATTATTCATACCTCGATTTAGTGTTTATGGACAATAAAGGTCATCTGTTTATGAATAAATGGTTTGATTTGACAGCCACAACTTACAAAAATTATAACACAAGTGATGTCATTCTTTCGGTTGAAAAAAAACGTCGCAAGACAACATAAAAGAAAATAGGATGTGTGTTTGATTTAAGAAAGTAAAAAAAATTGATAATATTTTAATTCCAAATAAAGACCAAAAAATAGAAGTTCTTTTCTATATCTTTTAAATTATATACATTTAAAATGTGATAAATAAAAAATTGATATAAATAAAAAATGTTAATACAAAATATGAACTAATTAATGTGTTTATTTTGAAATGGGTTCAGAATTAATAAGCGTTGTTGTGTCATTTATATTTTTTGATCATTTAATTTGATATTTAATAATTTAATGATACTAACTTGTTTAAAATATTGTAATTTCGATTTTTCTTGTAATAAGACAACAAATTATCAATGTAAATATGTTATTTACAATTCAAAAATATTATTTAAAATTATGTTTAAACGAAAAATAAATGTGTTAAATTTATTTTAAAAATATATTTTGAAATCAAATTAAATTGTTTTAAAGAAAGAATAAACAAAAAATTATTGATTTAACATTATCTTTAGATAACTAAAATTTTATAAGTTTCAATTGATAATTATTCTAATTATCAAATTATTATGTTTTTTGTTAGTATTTCAAAGTGATAAATAATAATATAAATACAATATAAAATTTACAATTACAATTACAACAATTAATTTTTAGTATATAAATGTTGATATTGTAATAAATAAAACACAAAACAACTTTTAATATATGTAATTTTATTTAAATTAAAAATTTTATTTTAGAATTTTGTATTTGTGGAAAAAATACATGATTTATTTTTTCCATATTTTTAAAAAAGGAAAAAAATTAAATTAAAATAAGAAATATGATTGTATAAAAAATATTGAATATAATTATTGATACGATATGAATGTGAGAAAATATAAAAATAAATAATTATTGAAAAAAATAGGAAATTAAGAAAAATTGTAAAAAAGAATTAAAAAATATATAATGTGTATTCAAGTGATTGGATAGACTGAGAAAGTGTTTATTTAAAAGAATGGTTATTTTTCAAAATATACGGATATTTTAACCTAATCAAACCTCAGTTTCTGCAATTTAGATATTTTAATTTTTTGTCAAAGTCTTTAAAATGCCCATTCTTGAGAGAACCCATTCTTCAGAAGTACTGCTTTTTGGAAGTTTTATTGTATTGATTTTATTTTACATTTTTTATTTTTTGATAAAATTATAGTTTTATATATTATTTAAAATACAGCCAAACTTTTTTTCACGACTTAATTATTAAAAATATGTTACAAACTTTTGTTGTGGTCTAACAATGAATACTGCCAATATGATATGCCAAATAACAATAAATTAGTGTTCCAAGTGTTTCAATATTATCAATTGATTTAGTTTATCAATATTTACGAAATATACCATCAAATTGTGTAAATCACTGATTGTTATCAACAAAAAGACAACAAATATAAAATTGAAAATTTCACATTCTATACATCTCATACAACTTCGATATGACAAAAGTTGTATGAGATGTATAGCATAAATACAACACGTGCTATTTATGTAAAAGATTTAATTAAATTACGAGTTGTGTGACAAAAAGAAGTGTACCTATGCATTTCTTGATATTTGGTATCAAGAAATGACACTTCACACGAATATGTCATTTTAATCAAAAATTCTAAGTACTATAAAAAAATTTCAGAATGTATCGTGGATATTTTCTGTCTTAGAATTTCAATTGCCAAGCATCCATTGCACAAAGACAACACATTTTTTAATGAAAACATGTGTTGTCATTGTGAATATGGTTATGTTCTGTTGTATGGAATGTTTTACAAAGGCACCATAACACAATGTGATAACTCTGAATTTTTTTCATTGTTTGGGTGTTTCCGATGTGCAAATGGATATTATACCAACAACGAAAACAAATATAGTAAATGCAACACAAATAGTACAGATTGAAAAGAGAAAACTGAGAAGTCTCGGAGTTGTATAACAAGTACAGTGTAATAAAACAGGAAGTATCAAATTTACACTTGAAGGCATCTACAATTCATATGATGATAGAGGGCAGTGTATGTGATGTGTGGATTGGTATTATGTTT
Source organism: Entamoeba invadens IP1 (assembly GCF_000330505.1). Classification (NCBI taxonomy): domain Eukaryota; phylum Evosea; order Mastigamoebida; family Endamoebidae; genus Entamoeba; species Entamoeba invadens. Next base: position 264,244 of record NW_004440286.1, read on the forward strand.
ACAACAAAACGTTTCAAAAGTGTGATAATAATGTATGATTTGTAAAATGATCATATTTGTGAAATATGTAATAACAAATACTTCATGAATGTAATGGAGTTTCTGAGAGTGTGTACAACATTACTAATTGTGGTGAAATCTCAAAGACTTTTGGGTGTTTGTGGTGCTCTGATGTGAATATCAAAAGTGGGTAGAGTTGTGTCCAATGCAAGCAAAACTGCTTATTTTGTACAAAAGCAAGTTGGTGTGACGAGTGTCGCAACTACGCGGTGTTAAATGTTGCTGTATGTGATGGGTGATTGTAAATAAAACATTGTCTGAATGTTGCGAACTTTGGTATATCAAAAGTGACGAAAACTTTTCTTGTGACACATTGATTACGATTTAAAATACATATGATTGTGATATTTGGATGAATATTCTTATTGTTATTATTTACGACAATTATAAGTTTTATTGGATTATTTCAAATACAATCAAATCAATTCAAATTGGATTGTACAAATAAGGGCAATGTTTTTTGTTCTCTATGAAAAAAAGCCAATAAAACCACCAATTAACAAAATATAAGTGATTTTGTAAAAATCAACATATTTTTATGTTGATATGTCAGTACATAGATTAAAAACAAAAAACATTGTATATGGGAAAAAACCAAAAAAAAATTATTTATTTATAATAAATTAAAAAAAAATATAATTGAATGGTTCTAATACAGTGAAAATACGTCTGAAAATGATGGGAAAATAGTTTAAAAATGACAGATTTTATTTTAAAAGGACAAGATTTTTAATAAAAAGGACGAATTTCGAAAGAAATGGTGATTTTCATGAAAAAGGACAGGAATTTATTATAAAAAGGATGGGATTTTTGTTAAAAAGATGGATTTCAAGAAAATATGACAGCCATTTTTTTGAAAAAGGATAACATTTTTAACAAAAAGGATC
>NW_004440286.1:265290-269549 GCF_000330505.1 Entamoeba invadens IP1
TTTATTATTCTTATCAGATTTCCTTTTTTAAACTTGATTATGGTATTTTAATTGTTTGTGTTTTGTGTTTAAAATCGGGAAAATTCGGAAATAAATTATATTTTATTAAAAAATCGATCCTTTTTGTTAAAAATGTTATCCTTTTTCAAAAAATGGCTGTCATATTTTCTTGAAATCCATCTTTTTAACAAAAATCCCATCCTTTTTATAATAAATTCCTGTCCTTTTTCATGAAAATCACCATTTCTTTCGAAATTCGTCCTTTTTATTAAAAATCCTGTCCTTTTCAATAAAAATACCTGTCCTTTTTAAAACAAATCTCCATCACTTTTTATGATTTTCATCCTTTTTATTAAAAATCTTGTCCTTTTAAAATAAAATCTGTCATTTTTAAACTATTTTCCCATCATTTTCAGACGTATTTTCACTGTATATAAATAATTATATACAAAAATTTTTACAAAATAAAAAAACAAAAAATGCACTAACCGGGAATTGAACCCAGAATCGTTAGCTTGGAAGAAAAAACTCTTGGCTTCTTAGGCCCCTTTGTGCTCTGAAATTATCTGAATTTTATCTATATTGATACTTCCACTTATTAAATTACTATTAAATTTGTTTTGATGACCTCTGGTCCAAAACCACTGTTTTTGCGCAAGATAACTAAAAAAATCTCAAGAATACCAAAACTATATTATAAAACAGCAAGTTTTTTTAACTCAAATATTGAACTCATATTTGGTTGTTTTTAAAAGTTCATCAAAATGTTATCTAGATATGTTTATTATAAATTATAACATTTTTATTAATCAATAAAATAATAGAAATAAAATAAAAAGATCCGAGTAAAACAAATGATGATACCCAATAATTACCCACAATCGATGGCAAACTGTCGCCGAACCACCACAAAAACATCGAAAACAAGTTTTTTGAGGGTTATTAATCCCACTCATCGATCTAGTGTTACAAAAACAGTGCGTCAACCACTGGCAGCCTTAACGACATCAACAGTGCTTCAACCACATTCTACGCCAACGACACAGCCAACACAACTTCCAACACTTTTTGTGAGAGAACCATTTTCACAGATTCAATCACACAACATACCAGTTGTGCCAACAAAAGAAGCAAAAAAGTGAAAACAGTTGGATTGCAAGCAGAACAAACAACAGCAATTGAGGAGTCGAGACAGGAAAGAAGAAGACAAACAACTCAACTTCAACGGATAAGATTGGAAGCTGTGACTAACATTCGAGCTTCAACTGTAATCCAAGAAAGTGTTGATATGTTCCTTTTGAGAATGGATAACGAAAAATTTGATCTCGAAGACTGTGCTACCCCAATTGCGACTATCACTATTCGCAACAAAGAATCGTTGTTTTCCATTAACCTAACTACCAACGAAAGATGTGTAATGTTGACTGGACTTCAAAAAAATCATTTTGATGAATTATGCAAGTTGATGAAATACAAAAACGGATATTACAGTGTAAACAGAGAAAGTGAAGTTGAAAGAACTCTTGGAAAGTTCACAGGCACAATACCAAATACTAAAGTAGTCACTCTTAACAAGAAAAACCAACTCACTTATGAAGATCTGCTACTATTGTTACTTACTCAATTACATGGTGATTACAGGTATAAAGAATTGTTTGAATTCTTAAACATTGAAATCATTTCACCAGACAACTACGAAAATGAAGTGAACGAGATTAAAAACAAAAGAAGAAAAGAATCAAATATATCTAAGTGGCTTGATCTGGCACTCGACTTGTTTAGTGAAGCAATGAAAACAATATTTATCGACTCTGTGTTAAAATGTGCAGAATGTACACGAAGCTTCGATATTGGTAGATCAGCTGCTTTCGGAAAATATATACCAGAGTTAAAGCAAGTGTTTTTTTGCAGTTGACGGCAGAGATCAGGCAATCAACAATAAAAGAGTTGAACACGGAACGACAACTGTGTTGGATAAAAAATTTTTCAGTTTTAAACATAATCATTCAGGCTTGAAGTCGGAAGTTGTCATCAATTATTTCGGTATGGTGGTCAGTATCGTGACTGAAATCGAATGTAGTGTTCACGACAGTGTGTTATTTAAAGATTATTGTTATGAAAAATGTGTCCCAAGTAACATGTTGATATTGGCAGATGGTGGTTATTCTTCTTGCCCATCTTGTGTAATTCCATTTAAAATAACCAATGATCTGGAGTTAACTGAAATACAGAGGAGGCATATTAAAAACCGTAACAATTGTCATTCGTCTTGTCGAATTGAAGTCGAGAACTTATTTGGCAGGTTAGTAACAACTTTTAAAATGATGCGAAATGTGTGGAAATTACCATTGAACAAATACGGATCCTATTCAATTGTTGCACATGCAGTTCTCAACTTTATGATAACAAAAAATCCTATGCGAAATGTTCATTTTTATTTATTCAAATCGTATTTGAGAACTAGTCCCGAAAACAGAAACTTGTTTTTGGAACCGCTTCTACCCGCTACAAGAAGATGGCTGACTGCATTTATAGAACAAAGAGACGTATCCGCAGTTGTTAATGGTAATAAAGAGTTTGTTGATGGACGTGGAACTGCTAATGTTGTTAATGAAGATTGATTTCAATTTATTGTTTCATACTTTTATAGTTTATTTATTATAATTTTGTAATTTGTGTTTTTTATTTGTTTTTGAGTTACTATAATTTAATAATAAAATAATGGATTAAATATCTTGCTTATGTTATTAGATGTTGCGCAAGTTTAACAAACTTGTTCATTTTTGTTGTTTTTGTCTAAAAAATCGAATTTGGACCAGATGTCATGAATGTCATTAATTTATAATTATTAATAATGTTTAAATATTAATTTATTATTATAATCATTTACAAACATGTTTTATCGTTTTACAAAGATCAATTTTTCAAACTTATAAATTTATTTTTTTCTTTATAATAGCCGAATAAAAAAGGAACAATTTTGAATCCAAATAAAAGCGTTCATACAATTTACTTAAATTTACAAATTAAAAATTTGTTATAATATCAAACTGATAAACAATAAAAATAACCAAGAAAAATTTAGATAACAACACGAAAAAGTCGATTATTGTTAATGAAAGTCGTTTTTACTTCCAAATTGTTTTATATACACACAAAATGAATTTACCATGTGTTCTAATGGGTTTTATTTTTTTTGAGTTGTGCAAAATGTTAAGAGAATATTTATCACAAATCTGTTGTAATCAGAACAAACAACGAAAAACAATGCACTTTATATATGGAATATTGCATTTTTATATCAACACATGTTGTGTTATTGTGTTGATATATCAACACAATAACATTGTATTATATTAAATTGTCAAAATGTATTTTTTACTTAAATGTTTTTAATTTAAAGAAAAATACAAATTTGATGAAAACAAAAAAAACAATTCTGAAGAGAACTTACACAATTGCTATTCATCAGCATGCGTTTATCTTCTACGTGACATTGAAGTGAAGAAGTTGTACGACAAAGACAACGTCAACATATAATATGCTAAATGTTATGACGTGTATAATCTGAATGTCTTTTGTGTGACAAAAAATTGCAAATTTTTAGAAATGAAACAAGTTGTGTTATATGTGCTTTTTTAGTATTGTTTTGATACAACAAACAATGATTGTATTTATGTTGGTGAACTTGCCGAGAAATGCAAACTGTTTCAAGTTACAGTATGTGGAAATGCCGATGGTGTTTTATTTTGAGCAATCAATTCAGATCGCTTGAAATATGAAAAGAAGCGTTTAAATTGTGTTATTACTGTTTCAAATTATGCAAATTGTATTGTCAAAGGTTGGATTTATGAAGATGTTGAATTGATAACAAGAGAAAATAAGAAGTGTTTTATTAACACAACACTTGACAAATGCAAGTCGTTTTTAGAGTATAAGTGTGCCGTGTGCTATGATCTGTATTATCAAAATAAATACAAAAAAATTACAAAATGTGTTGAGTTGTGTAGTGCAAGAATGCGCGGCCCGAGATAATTGTGATGGAGTTGCACAAGATCATTGGGATGACTACTAATGACACGTTTTTGTGTTTTTGTTATGCGTTTCAAAAGTCCCATATTGTTCACGCAATGAAACGTTCCAGTCTTTTTTATACATGTCTCTTTTTAAAATGTGAACAAAATATGTAATTTGAATTTGATGATAAAAAGATAAAAAAAAATGAAATCGTAAATTCAGTTAGTTGTTGTTAATACTTC
>NW_004440286.1:269649-322835 GCF_000330505.1 Entamoeba invadens IP1
TCGAAATATCCTTCGACTTTATTTCCAGTCAATGCGACTTGTGATTGTGCTGTGCAGACACCCATTTCGAGTGCTGTTCAACTTCCTTTGATTCCAAAGAAGTGTATTTTGTTGTTAGTGATAACAATTTTTACTTGTGTTTATTTGAAGCACTTGGCGCAAATCTGATTTTCTCCAATGTTTTTGAATTTAACTTCTCTGGTGCGTTCTTGTAATCATTTGACGAGTTTGTCAAATAAGAGTAATAAATATGATGGTGTTTCGCATAAGAACTTTTGATTTCATTTTTTTTCATCTATCGCTGTCCGTGGTTAGTTTTATATTGTGCAAAAAACAAACAACCCGTGAATGTTGTGATTGATTAATAAATTCGTGTTTAAATATCTCCATGTTTTTCTGTTTTTAATTATTGTGTTTCTTATCGATAAAAAATACGATTAGATATAAATATCACGCTGACATTCAAACACTTTGAATCTTTTCATATATTTTTGACTTTTTTAGGGTTTATAATTTATTCCATGAACACCAATTGTTTGTGGTTTATTTTTAAAAACCCAATATTAAACAATATCACATAATTAACCTGCCTTTATTTTATATTATAAATTGACAACCAACGACATTGTTTCTTTTTAGTGTTTTCATTTAATTTTTATTCAAACTAAAAGAATAAAAGTGTATATTATTAAAAAATACAATTTGCTTTATTGTGAAAAAATATAATGTTGATTTTTTAGTAAAAATTAAATAAAAAGTATTGGGTTATAAATATGCTTAAAATTATTTTTAATATGTTTTCAAATGTTATTTTTTACTATTAAGATTGTAAATGAAATTTATTGTTTATGTGTGTTTATTTTTAAAATCATTTTAACTGGTATTTATAAAGTTAATAATGTTGATTTTTTTCAGTATTTATTAAAACAAAAACACATTAAAATAGTACAATCTTATCAACATACAAGACAAACGATTTTATTTTTATTTCAACTAAATTACTAAATTGTAAAAAAGAAAATTCTTTATCAAAGAGAACAGAATCATTTAATCAAAAAAACACATTTATTTTTTAATTAATAATATTTGAATAAACAGGAACAACAAAACAAATATCAGGATTCTATTTTAATTTTTAATTTAACAAACCTAGTTATTTCAACATCAATTTTAAATAAAGTCTGTCTAAAAACGTTGTCCATTTGACAAAAAATTACACGAAATATGTTTAAAAATTTGGGAATTAGGAAAAAACGATCAAATCCCGATAAATTATGAAACAACGTTTTGGGAGTGTTTCGAATTGTTTCCAGAAATATTCCAGTTTTGATGGTCCAAAAAATGCCTGGGAACGTTGGAGAGCGGACAACAATTTCAGATTAACTATATATTAATTATTAATTATTAATTATTAATTATTAATTATTAATTATTAATTATTTATTATTTATTATAGTAATTTAATAGTAATATTATAGTAATTTAATAACTGGAAATCTAAGTAAATAGTTTCTTTCTCGTTTACAACATGCATAAAAATATATCAGTAAAGAAGTGATGAAGGTTTATAATACTGTAATGCGCAGATTTGAGTTGGTCATGCTATTATTTATTACTTTGATTGGTTATATCATATTTTATTAAAAAATAAAAATATGTTTTTTTTTAAATTAATTTAACTATTTTAAATTTTTAAAAATTAAAATAATTTTATTTAATTTTTCCCAATTCGTCATTGTTCTCCACATGAACAGAGAGTCCCGAAGGCGAAGAGATGGTTGAAGGAGAAGACTGCTCCGAGCCCATGTAATCCAATAACAAATCAAATTGGAAATGCATAATTGAATTCTTGTCGTATATCACAACCACTTTCATGATGTTAAAAGAAGGTGTTTTTAAGTTTTAGTGTTAATAACTATTCTAATTTTAATATTTATAATAATCTTTAAATAAACCACATTTTTTTATTTTTTATTTTTATTCATTTTTTTATAAAGTTACAGTAGATAAAAAAATAAATATTTATTACAAATTATTCTTTTATTCAATAAATGTTACCTCCAGTCAGTAAAAACCAAGCGATACTCAGGCGATCACACGTATATCGCAAACAATCTATATGTGCACCTGTTTAATACACTTTTAAGTCCTACCTTGGCGCTGATCCCAATGAACGCCCCTGTCTGAAAAGGGAACCACATCCGTCAAAACAGTACGGAAAAGGAAAATGGGTGATATGGTACGCACAAACAGTGACTTAAAGGCGGAATTCATTCAAAAAACACTCGCGGCAAATACTATATTTTGGTTAAGGTGGTGGTGAAACAAGTGTGTTTAAATAAATAAATACGAATAAAAACTAGAGTTTATTATGTTCATTTTTATTTATTCATTATTTTATAATAAGTAATTTATAATATTATAGTACCGAAAAATAGTTCCAGATACAAAAATAATGCATTTTTATTCAAAAAAATTTATTTTGATTAATTTAGGTAAAAACCCAATTATTTTACATAAATTTAAAAAAAAACAAGACTATGGTAATAAAACTCAAAAGTGTTGTTTTTATTATTTATTCTTACTTCGGGTTTAATTATTTTCGAATGAATTAAACCCGATTATTTAATTAAACCCGCACTGGAATTAAACCAGTCCCATAAAAAATTGGGTTTTTAATTTTGTAACAAAATAAGTGAGTCAAAAATCCATTTATTTTCAATGATATATTTTATCATTTTTTTATATTACAAAAATAATTGTTAATAATTGTAATTTATAAATTTAATAACAATTAACAATTGTCAATTACACTATCCTCTTTTTTTTAAAATGAAAACCAAAAAGAATCAATAACAAGTTATTCTAAGAACTATATTTGACACCACAAAAAACGACTTTTCATTTAACTCCATAATTAAAAAAGCAATTAAATAGTTTATAAATATGATATAATTATAATATTTATATAGAAAAAGTTAATTGTTTAGCAAACGAAGGACTTTACACCGAGAAATAAAACAGACTGAAATAATAATCTTTTAATTTCCATGTCACAATCAACAATAAAAATCTGTCCGAGTTGTCCCCTCTCACCTATACAATGTTCCTCTTCAAGTATCATTTCACTTGAAGGGATTATTATTCCAGAAAACATTACAGCAGAATTTATTCACTTGCAAGCATTCAATCCATCACCAAGAATACTTTCTCGAAGATCGATAATACCTCTCATTAACGCATTACAACTGACCGAGTCACAAGAAGAAAATTTTGAGTATTTTCCTGTTCGTGATTATGACTCACAGTACAAATCGGTAAAAGATAAATTTGAACCAAATTTATCACCACTAAGAACATTAGGAAAGTCACAAAGTCGGACTTCTAAAAGATGTTCGCGACAATTGGAACGAACCTTTTCATTGACTAATATGATACCTTCCTATGATTATACAATTCCCATATGTACTGAATTACTCAATGATATACCTCCCTTCACTTTTGAGGAGTTTGTAAGCTCTTTGGGTAATATGAAACAACTGAAAGAGAATTATGGATTTCTTAAAACTAATAATTTTGTATGTGAGGTGCACAGACATTTAGAAGCGAGTCAGAAGGTGGCACTCAGTATAATGTTACTTAAAATGACATCATCTTCCGTATTTAGAACGTTTCAGTTGGTCGATATTAATAAGGAGAAATACACTGATAAAGATATTAAGAATCTACAACACCACATCTTGGAGTTGCCAAACCCAACAAAACAGTTGATGAGACGATTCACTGAAATAACAAAACATGTGAAGGAGATGGCTTACGTGTTCTCTGGCTTTGTAGTCTCTGACGATAGTAAAGAGGGATTTGTTAATAAACTAGGCTATGGGATACTCAAGACAGCACTGAGATATGAGTCCTTTGTACTCAAAGGAATAGACGAAACGGGAATCTACGACTTCAAAGAGAGTAGAATGAAAGTTGCGTTGTGTTTAAGCGTGGAGACATTGTCGACTCTGTTGTTTAGTAAAGACTCCGTCTCACTTGGGTATGTCAGATTCTATATGACAACACTCCCATATTTCACAACACAGAAAACAGTGTTGCAATTCATTAAAGACAACGTTCAGTTGACAACTACGGACTGCGCCAATGTCTATTTCTCTGTTTGTAAATCATTTTTAGAGTATTGGGGTGACATGTTCACTGAAAGTCAAGTTGAATTCATGGGGAAGGTCTCTCTCAACTACTTCACTGAAAAGGCCAAAGGTGTCACGGACGTAAAAGGTGGGAAAATACCACAAAACACATGTGAGGAGATCACAGGAATGATGTTCAAAGAACTTCGAAGGATGAAAGTGCAAGACCTTGTTCTTCGTGAAAAGAACATTCTCACCAGCCAGGAAGTCACTCACAAGCAAAATTGTTTTGAAGACGTTTCGATGAAATTCAACAAGTGGTGTTTGAACGAGTTGATTACCACAAAAGACTACAAGAAGATGTTAATTCTTGGCGCCAAGTTCTTAGAACTAAAGAATTACGACGCGACATTCAGTGTGTACTGTGGACTAAAAAGTTCACAATGGAAAGGCGACAAAGCAGAGAACTACACAAAGAAGCTTCAAAAAGACAAGAACTTTCGTAATATGGAAATGGTGTTCAATGGACCAATTGTTTCACAGCAATATGACACACTCATATTAAAAGAAAAGGCGCCATTCATTCCAGTCTTCGTGTTGGAAAATAGAAAATTGCTTCTTGCAGAAGAAATTCCAACGTATGTCGATGCCACTAAAACGTCCATTCGAATAGAAGACAAACTGAGAAAATGCTATTCGGCGGTTAATACTTTTATTAGAGGAAGGTGTTTGTCATATCCATTTGTTGTGAAGGATGTAGACACTCTGATCCAGAAATATGAAAAATAGTATGTGTATCTGTACTATATTTTATTTATTATTTTATTATAAGTGTTGTTTTATAGAAAAAAAGGTAATAAAATGAATATATATATAGTTCATTAAAAGTAAAACTTTTTAATAATATAAATCAATAACAATTAATTATTTTTTAATATTATTTTAATATTATTTTTACTCAGGTCAACATGAAATTCAAAATTCATTCATAACATTTTGTATTAAAACAATTGAAATTGGATAAAACTGTTTCGAATTGTTAAAACAAACTAAAAATATTTACTTTAACATTGTTATTTTTTTTTAGAATTTTAGCAATAAAAATTAACAATAATGATTATAATTAATATATATTATTATTATAGTTAATTATATTAATAAAGTATAATAAAATGTCATTTTTTAATAATTGTCCAACTCAAAAAACAACCTGAAAAAACACCTTAATTTTAAAGAGGGATTTTTCAAGTGTTATTTCGTTGCAAAATAATAAATGAAGTATTTAAAACTATCAAACATTATTTCCTCAAATGAACACGCGTATTAATACTCAAAACGATAATACGACAAACTTGTTAAAAAAAGAAAGTTTTCTACCATCAAAAACGTCAAATTTAGAAACACAAAAACAATTGTCAATATAACCATATTAATACCATAAATAAACTATTATTTAATTATATCTCCAAATTTCATTTAACAAGTCTTTTTTAACATAAATTTCAACAACCGTCTTTCATCAAAACAAATTTTATATTAATAGTAAAATTAATAATAATTAATTAGACAAGATTCATCCAAAAATAGGAAGAATGAGAAAGAGAAGTTAAAAAGTGTGAAAAACGCGAATAAAAAGAGAATTTAAAACTCTAATAATTTAAACGATAATGCCAACTAAAAACGACACGCAGTGGGTTCAAGTCCAAGAGGCTGTCTACACGTCATGGTTGAATTCTTTACTCCCACAAGATACGCCGAAGATCATGAACGTGAAAACGGACTTAACACCCGAGATCCTCAAAGTTGTAGCGGAGAGACTTACACAGAAAGAGTTGTCACAAAAGTTGACGAATAAAGTTGGAAGGATATATTCATTAAACGACTATTCGACAGTCTTGTCACATTTACAAGAGAACGGTATTGACACATCAAGTTGCTCTTCTGAGAATTTAGTAGACGGCGGTGAAGGGTACAAAAATGTCCTTGGGATGTTGTTCAGTTTGTACCGAATGTTCTGTGTTAAGAACTACGAGAGAAACCACAAAGGGACTTATGAAGGGAAGAAGCACCAGAAATTGGAAGACTTTGTGCTTGGGTGGATCAACGAGAAAGTCGCGCCATATGGGCTTCGAGTAAATAAACTTGGAGAAGACATTAAAGACGGGAATGTCCTTTTGGCATTATCAGAAGCGTTTTCTGGCGACAAGTTCTATGAACAAATGAAAGAGAAAAGTCCAGTGGAGAAGATCGAACAGGCGTTTAATGTTGCGCAAGACAAGATTGGAGTGCAAAAGATTTTTGTGCCAGAAGATCTTATTAATGGAGATGTCGATGAAAGAGCACTGATGTTATACTTGACATTATTTAATAGAAACGATAAGATGGAACAAAGCGAGAGAATGAAAGAAGACGAAAAGAACAAAGAAAAGGAAAAGCTTAAAGAGGAGGAAATGAAAGCAAAAGAAAAGATGTGGAAGGACAAATTGGAGACGATGGAGAAACAAAATGATATGCTGAGAACACTCCAAGCTAATCAAGAACAAGTCTTAAATGAAGAAATTAAGAAACAACAGGAAATAGCACAAAAGGCTTTGGATGAGAAGAAACGACTCGAAGACTTGAATAAAACACAACAAGAAAAGTACACCGCACTCGAGAAAACTACTCAGGAATTATTGTCCCCAAGACAACAAAACATTATCCCTCAAAATATACAACAACAACTTCCTCAAAGTAATCAACAAGTGTATGAACAACAAATCAAAGAACAAAGTCTACAACAATTACATGTACCTGGATTGGTACAACAACAACCTTCACCTTTATTAACACAAAACGTCGAACAACAAGTGTTCCATGATACTATTCCACCAAAACAATATTTAAATACTCAACAAAATATCCCAATGACTCAACAAGAACAACAACAACACATGCAACCAATTGTCCCTCTACAAGTTCAACAACAAAATTTCCAACAAGAAGCCATACAACAACACCCACAGATTAACTGCCAAAACGAACAACAAGATCCAACACAATACCAACAACAAACGCAATTTCAACCACAAATACCTCAACAAAATATCCAACAGCAACAGTTTATGACTCCTCAAGACGTGTTATATCAACAAAATACACCAATGAAACAACAACCATTGATGCAACAATGTGGAATGCCTCAGATGGTGGGGGTTCAGCCCCAACCAGCAATGGGTCCATTGGGTGTTGGTGCTCAAATGTATGGTGTTCCAATAGGTCAGCAAATACCACAAGGCGTGCCGGTTGGAGTTGTTGGATATGGAGTCCAACAACAGCCCGTTGGTGTTGGACTTGTCGGTGTCTATCAAACACAACAAACAGGTAACATATTCCCACCAGGCCACGATTACTATGGGCAAACTTTTTATTAATTTGACTTTGTTTTTGATTCTTCGAATCTTTCAATAAACCAATTCAAATTCTTATCAACAAATATCATCTGAAAAGTAAAGACACCAAAATCTCTTTATTTCTATACATTATAGTTTTTTAACTATTTAATTGTAGTATAATTAAATAATCCAAAACACGACAATCGTTCACTGTCGATATAAAAATTGAATAAAATAAGACGGTAATTCAATTATTCATGAACGAATTTGTGAATGAAATGTTATTAATATAGTATAATTAAAGTATTATACTGTATAATAAAAAACATATAAATAATTAATACTATATACAATAATTACAAACTAGATAAACTTAAATTCAATGACCGAAACCAATCCAACAGAACCTTCAGCACTTGTAACTCCTTCAAATGCAATGGAGACGGAGCCCATCAAAGCTGAAGAAGTAAAACAAGAAAACACGACGAATAGTGAAGACTCGAATGTACCAGAAGGCGAACAAGTTCAAGGCGATTTACCACCAAAATGTCCTTCAACCCCTTCTGGTGTACCACCTGAAAATAAAGAAGAAAATAAAGAAAAAAGTGAACCAGTGAAAATGGAGGAAGAACCAAAGAAAGAAATTCCAAAAGAATTTTTCATCGAACGTGATGACGTCATCTCAACACTTGTCGAAGCGACGTACCCACTTGTGACGTACGAAGAAATGCTCTTGCGATTCAAAAATGAAACATTTGGGGAGGACTGGATCAAAAAAGACGAACATAGAAAATTGCAGACGTTTGCGATTAACATGTTATACCAGAAATTCCCGGAAAGCGTCGCGAAGACAATTTTCCCTTTTGTCGATGTCATCGAGAAGTTCATCGCGAAGCCGTCGGAAGAGGAGATGAGACTGATCAGAGTCTTAACTGCACAAGCGATGTCTCCACTGAAGGCACCGCCACTGATTTCCGCTGAGAAGAAATTGCCACCGTCCGACCAAAAAGGGATTTCGCCTATGACGGTATTAGAAAAGATATCAGAAAAGAAAGACGACGTCGAACCAGTGAAGGAGAAGCCAAAGGAGAAAATAGAAGAGAAGAAAGAAGTCCTTAAGAGTGAAACCCCCACCAGAACCGACTTTAAAGACACTCAACGAGACAGAAACGAGGACGGCAGAGAACGAAAAAATGACAGAAAATCATATCGAAGCGATCGAAGACAACACGAAGAACGTTTTGAGAGAAGAGACAGAGACAGGAGCTTTAATGAGCGTAGAGAGGATAGAAGAGATGATCGAAGAGACGAGAGAAGAGACGAAAGAGGATTTACGAAAAATAGAAGAGATGACGTCTACAAGCGAAACTCAAGAAATAGATCGCCAAGACGGTCAAGAAGTGCGTCGAGAGAAAACAGTAGAAGAGAGAGATGAATTTTTTGAGTGAAATTTTTTGAATGTTAATATCTTAGAGGAATCACCTTTCAAATGCTAGCAAATTTGTTTAAAATAAAGAGTATTCAATACCATTTTTTAAAAGTAAAGTCACTAAAGAACAAAAAAATAAAAATTGGCAGAAAATTTTGATTTAAAAAAAGAACTAAAAAAGAAAGAAAACAAATGGTTCTTTTATTGGTAATATTGTTGATTGAACACGTCGTTTCGGATACTGAAAGACACTCTCGCAAGGATTTGGAAAAGGGTCCAACAGAAACACTTGAGGGCGTCAATTGCACCGAAGGACAATATATCTACCAAAATGAGTGTATGAACTGTTCGGTGTATTGTGAGGCTGGAGCGTGCAAAGACGAGACTGGGTGCTCGACATGTGTAAGTAATTATTACTCAACAAACGGCGTGTGTAATCTTTGCCCTATGAACTGTGCTGAGGGGCAGTGCATTAATGGAGATGGGTGTGTCAAGTGTAATCCCGGGTATGTGATGAAGAACAAGAAGTGTGAAGTTGACCCGCGGTGCATTCATTGTGTTCAAGGGAAGTGTAATGCGACTGGGTGTTATGAGTGTGAACCAAAATATGAATTAGTGAACAACTCATGCTTTGACAACACTTGTCAGGATTGTGAATTGGGTCATTGCGTGACGGGGTTTTGTGACGATTGCGTCAATGGGTTTTACTTATACCACTCTAAGTGCAACAGTTTGTCCTTTTCTAATTGCTCCATTTGATACTCAGGGAACATATAGTTAATTGTATAATATATATATTATAAAATACTACAATACAATAATAATAATAATATAGTTCTATAATAAAACTGTATAGTTCATAAAGGTGTCGAGAGAAAAGAAATTTATTTTTACTATTTTAATAGTTTTAATAGTAATACTTTAATAGTTTTGAAAGTGACCAGAAGAATGTGTACCCGAATGCACAGAGAATGGATGTGCGGATGGATATGGGTGTATTGAATGTATTAATGGATATGAGGCGAAGAAGGGTATATGTTTGGAAGTGACATCAAGTGGTTCTGCAGGCTTGGCGTCATGGGAGATTGTGTTGATTGTGGTTGTACCATTAGTATCAGTGATATTGATTAGTGTAATTGCTGTGGTAATACTCCTTGTGTTGAGGAGAGTAAATTCAGTGCATGTGTTTTAAGTATCAGAATAGACTCAGTCCTGTATAAAAAGACCACATAGAATAACTTCGTCCAGTATTTACTATAAAATATATTAAATACTAAAATTATAATAATTTATACTATTTATTGTAGTTTTTATTTTCATTAACCAGACTTCTAATTATATTAATTAATAATTTGAAATAAATATCAATTGTTATTAATAACTATAATTAATTAATATGTGAAACTATAACTGAAAATTAAAATATGATAAATTACCATTTTATATTAATTAATTATAATTTAAATAATAATTAATTATTT
The DNA here is from genome assembly GCF_000330505.1 of Entamoeba invadens IP1. Classification (NCBI taxonomy): domain Eukaryota; phylum Evosea; order Mastigamoebida; family Endamoebidae; genus Entamoeba; species Entamoeba invadens. The sequence continues at coordinate 280,067 of NW_004440286.1, forward strand.
ATTATTTGCGGGTTTTATTAATTAGACAAAACTTAAAATCCAAAACGAAAATGATGAATGAAAATCTCGACAAACAGATAATCCGGTTAACTTCTGAAAAGCGCCAACTTTATTCACTTCTTGAGGAAACGCAAAAAAAACTTGATGTTTCTCAAAATGAAAGATTTGCGGAACGAGAGAAAATGAACGCCTTATATATATCACAACAAGTTAGTTTTTTATTTAATAAATAAACTTAAAAAACAGTGCTTTTATTATACCACTTCAAAAAACTAAATTCAAGGAATTATTCACAAAAATGAAAGAGAATGAGATTGACGGAATGAAAAAGATTGAGAAATTAACTCAGCACATAGCAACCCTTCAAAACAAATATATTTTCAACAGTCTGAAGGAAGCACAACCATCAACAAAACTATTCAAAACTATATTGGAACTTGTTCCCACAGAGAGTCAGACTATTGTGAAAGACCTTTTAGATGAAATGAAAAAACGGATCGAAGACCCCCTGATAGTTTTAATCCAAAAATTACAAGAGAAAAACCACGCGAAGGGAGAGGCCGACTCAGACTTATTGGAGGAAGCTGAAAAAACAGTGGAAGAGTTCAAAAAGGAGGCTATTGAGTGTATGAACACCAGCATTGAAATGATTCAACAGAAGGATAAGCAGATTGACTTGTGTATGAGTGAGATACGTTCGATTCGGGATGCGGCAAATGGCAATTATGAGATCCTTAAATTTGCAGATCTCTGTTCTCAAAATCTCAATCTCATCGCAACGGTCGATAAATTGAAAGGCGAGATTCACGAGTTGACGGAACGAATAGCTTGTATACTTGAAACTCAGAAAGCAATTGACAGTGAAAAACAAATAGACACCAATGAGAAAACTCAAAACAATGATCAATCTGCAGAACGATGTCATTTTTTGGAAAGAAAGATCGAAACTATGGAAAGACAACTTACGAAGGAGAGACACGAACATAAAAAACAAATTGGTGAAATGACAAAAGAACTCAATAAACTGCCAGAAGAACTTAAAAAGGAAAATTCCGAATTGAGATTTCAAAATGAAAGGTTGCGAGCGATGAAAATTGACGAGTGCCAGAAAGAAGAGGAACTTAGGGTGAGGGAATTTATGCGAAAAAATGACCAGGACAAGCAACACATGTCAGGTGAGAACCTACAAAAGTGCTTTATATGTGGGAGCTTGGACCACGCTGCGAAGGACTGTTATTATAAAAAAGCGGTAGAAACAAAATGATTGTTGTTTGAGAAATTAAGTTGTTAGTGTTACTACATTTTTCACATAGTTCAATCCCTTAATTGATCCTTCAAAATTTATTTGATGTAACAAGTACATAACATTTGCGATCACAACAAGAATTGAAAAGAAAAATATTGGTTGTAGTGGTAAAAGTTTAGTTCTTGACGATTTTTAATACTCTCATCGAAATATAGTTAATTATAGTTATTTATAGTATATATGTAACTTTATTGGTATAATTTTAGTTCTTTTAGTACATTTTTTCCCGCTTTTTAGATATCAAATGAGTGCAAATGGAAAATAGAAAGAAGTTTGTTTTTTTTGTCAATTTTATTAAACAAAACCAAAAACAAAAAATTGCGCCATTTTTTTTGATAATAAATTGATAAAACAACAAAACAATAAATAAATAATAATATAATAATAACAAATAAAATAATTCCCACTGAAATGGTATTAAAAATACAACGGAAAAATCTTGCCCCTCGCATAATAGCGTTCTTAAAATAGTTTTCAATTAATAAACATTTTTTGGTTTGCTGATTTTGTTTTTACCAAAACAATCAGAAGTGATTGACTTTTTGCTCCAAAGAATTTAAAAACTATACTCAATACTAACACAATAGTATATTTCTAGTACATTGAGGACCAAGACGAGGAGTTGAGAGAGTTTTATACAAGAAACTAATAACTGCAAAATTAGAGGTGTTATTTGATGGGGTTTTGTGTTATTGAGCATTCATTACAAGGGGATCCATCGACGAAACTTGAGCAGTTGTACTCCATATATTCTGAATTTAATTCGTTACTGGACAAATATCCGCAATACACGAAAGAGACTTGTTTTCTGCATTTGCCGAAGTATCGAATTATACCGGGGTGGAGTGAAACACTAACGAATTATGTGAATGACGGGGACACGCTTCGAGTTGATCTCTTCCCGATTGCCCCAGAAGTAGTTCAGAAATTCCATTCACAATACTCGACAACGGAATTACCGGAGAACTTGAATCACATTGTAGGCGAACTGAAATTGAAGAAGAAAGAAAATGAAAAGAAAGTCTTGCCGAGCATTTCTATCACAACAAACATGACCTCCCCACGAGGAAAAGTTCATCACTTCTCCGATATAGTGTTGGGGAGGCAATTCAACATCTCCATCGCGCGTGTCCCTTCGTGTAGTTATACTTCAAAGTTGCCGCACTTGATCACCATCAAAACGCCGGTCCTCAAAAAGGATATCCCAGCGCTCTGGTTTCGCTCGTCTATCAAAACGTCTGTGAGTAAAATCGAAGACGTGCAGCCGTTTACTTTGTTGTATTTCCATGACTGTAATGAGGACTTGGGAATGATCTCTTCCTCATTAGAAGTCTTAAGTCAAACACTTCAGTGTAATATCTTAGCCATTGAATACCCGTCTTACGGGATTTATGAGTATGAATATTCAGACGAGTTGATGGAGACCAACTTGAAGTTGGCGTACAGTTATTTAGTGGGGATTTTAAATAAGAGGCCTGAGAGGATCTTAGTCTTAGGAAAGGGTGTAGGAGCTGCAGTGGCTCTTTTAGTGAGTTCAAAGAAAGATAAGAAGGTCAAGAAAGTCCCATGTGCGGGAGTCATCTTAGTGTCACCTAAAATGGACCCGGCGTCCTTTGGGAAAGGCATCTTTGAGAACACTAAGACTCTCAAAAAGGTCAAAGTCCCGACTTTCATCGTCTATGGGGAAAAGTACCGGTTCGCTCAAGCTATGAAGAAACTCCAAGTCCTTCTGCCAGCAGTCCAAAGCGTCGTGGGACTCCCGGAAGTCGGGGAAGACTTGGAAGGAATCGCGTTTGATGAATATATGGAAATTCTCATGAAATTTGTGTCTGCCGTCTTCCCGGAATTCATCGGCGTCATGACGGGAAGAGCACTCGAACAATTGAAACCAATGAAATATATCGAAAATCCTCTGGACGTCATTAATAAAACGTTGGAACGGTTTGGACTCGAGAAATACAGAGACCAATTCATTTGCTTTGGGTTCATGGGAGTCCAAGACTTGATTTTGATGACAGACGAAGATATCTCGATGATGGGAATCAACGAGGAAGACGCTCTCAAAGTCAACAAAATGATCGAAAGCCTCAAAGTCGAGATTTCGGAAAAAAGAGGAAGACACGGGTCTGAAGGATTCGGCCCCGTTGTTAACTCAACTCCCGAAATTTTGCCGTGTAAAACGCCGAGATTTTAATTGTTGTGTTTATTATTAATTACTTAATGGTTTTGATTATTAATTACTATTATAATATTATTAGATACTATTACTGTTACTATATTCATTTATTCATATCTACTATATTAATAGTATATATAAATATATATATTATTAATATATATAATAATTCATATATACTATACTATATTATATTATTTTATATTATATTATATTATTTTATTTTATAATTATTATTATAAATTTATTATTCTTATTATTAATATAATTTAAAAAACTAGTACTATATTATATTAAACTATTACTACTTTATATTTATAGATACTATTACTACAATTATTAATGGTAATTAATAGTATAAGTTGAAGAAACTATACAGGTACCATATGTATAGTATTTTCTAAACTAATAGAAAAGAGTAGAGAAGTATAATGGTACAATGAACTTTAAAAGGTTATATAATATGACGAGAGTGTTCTACTTCTATGACCACAACGTTGGAGAGTTTGACTACGGGTTTGGACATCCGATGAAACCCCTTCGAAATAAGTTGGTGCACCATTTGATCATGTCATATGGTGTCTATCAAAGACTGAACATCTACGTTTGTTGATCAATAAAGGAGTACAATGTCCTCTTATTCACTTGAAGTTGTTTTGATGTGTATAAACTCATTGATAGAAACCTTGGAGAGCTACAAATGAACAACTCGAGATGTTCCATTCAAAGGAATATATCGAGTTTCTTCAGAGAGTCACCCCAAGTAAGGCACTGTTGCCTTACTTCAGAAGATCGTTGGAAGAATTCAACTTCACTGTCGATGACTGCCCCGTCTTTGATGGTTTGTTTTACTCTCTTATTCTATACACTTTATTATACTTTTACTATTTGTTTTCTACTCAATTTTGTAGTATTTTATAATTACTAACTTAGATACTTCATTTAATTAAAGTTAAATAGTAAATTTTCTATTAGTTATTACTAATAATTAAGAGTAAAGTGATAGTACATTTATTAATAAAGTATAGTATAATTGAGTCATGAATAGGCCTGTACCCGTTTGTCCAAACGGTAGTTGGGAGCACGATTGGGTGTGCGATGAAAATCAACGAGCGTGCTGCGGATGTATGCATCAATTGGTCAGGTGGGCTTCATCATGCGAAGAAGTCGCAAGCGTCTGGGTTTTGTTACATCAATGACATAGTCTGTGGGATAATGGAACTGTTAAAAGTGCATTCTCGTGTGTTGTACATTGATATCGACCATCATCATGGTGATGGTGTTGAAGAAGCGTTCAAAGCGACGAATCGAGTGATGACGATCTCTCTTCACAAATATGGAGACAATTATTTTCCAGGGACGGGTGATGTCGATGAGGTTGGGGTAGAAGAGGGGAAGAATTATTCCATCAATGTCCCATTAAAGGATGGGATCAATGATGAAAGTTATCATAAATTATATATGCCTATCATAGATCGTGCTATGGAAGTCTTTCAACCGGGTGCCGTCGTTATGCAATGTGGGGCTGATTCTTTGAATGGTGATCGGCTCGGCTTCTTTAATCTAAGTATACAAGGACACTGCGCCTGTATGACTCATGTCAAGAAATTCGGTGTCCCTATGATCCTTGTGGGCGGGGGTGGGTATACTGTTAGTAACACCGCAAGGTGCTGGTGCTATGAGACAGCCGCAGCTTGTGACTTGAGTATCCCCGATCGTTTGTTTCTCTTCTTTTTCCTTTTTATTTCACTGTATTATATATTTTAATATTTTAATAATATAATTCTAATACGCTACAATACAATACTGTAGTATTAGAAATAGTAAAGGTTAGTATAAATTATAATACAGTAAATTATACCATGGAAGTGACTCAGTAGAGATCCCAATCAACGACTATCTCGAATACTACGTGCCAGACATGCGAATCACGATACCCACAAGCGCACAAATGAAGAATTGTAACTCGCGTAATTATTGTGAAGACATACTTGGGAAGGTGTTGAGTGTACTTGATGAGGTTGGTAACTCGAATTTGCCGATCATGCAGTTTGTGAACCCCCCACGACGTGATGAACACACCGTGGATATGGAAATAGACGAGGACGCAGAAACATATCAAGACGCTTGTGAGGGATTCAAAAGAGACATCCCAATGAATATGGATAACGAGGATGTGGTTAAGTTCTTCACAGAGCCGTTACCAATATACCCAAAGTCAAAGCTCTTCTGCACAGAAAGCGACTTGAAAACTATGGAATGAAACCACCTATGTAATTGACTGTTCTACTTGTTCAATTTAATGTACTATATTATATAGTTTGTAGTAATATAAATTATCATGTACTATATTTTATAATAAATATGTTATTATTTATAAAAATTGGTTCATAGTATTATTTTTTAGTTTAACTAATAAATATTTACTATAACTAATTACTAATTAACAAATTAAAAAAATCTATTGATGGTAATTACCATACAATTTTTGATTGTTATTTGTTTTTGAAGTAAATAATGGAAAAGGGTATATGTTGTGCAGATTAAGAATGTTTTCTATTCTTTTTCGGGAAAAAGAAAGACTAAATACAGATAGTAGAAATTTGGGTGTCAAGAATAAATTGGGTGTCAGATTGATTTTGAGTTATTTAATGGTTTTTTATATTTTTTTTTGTGAGGGGAAAAAATAAAAAAAAAACGAAACCCATTTTTTTACATTAACTAATCCCTAATTTATTTGACACCCAATTTATTCCTGACACCTTATTTTTCTACTATCTGTACAGCATTCAGTCGATATGAAGCGAAAGACAGTGGTTCAATATTACAACAGTGAAAATAGAATAAAAACAATGAAAAATGAAAGTAACACAGACCAAATATAAATTAGTGGTTAGCGATAGAAAGGATCCATCCGCCAAGTGGGGGGATACCGAAAAACACGCCAGACTTCGCCTTGATGAAGGCAAGGACGGCAAGAGCGACAACGACGAGGATCGCGACTGAGAAAGCAATCCAGAACATCACGACGAAGAAGAGCCCAGCCCAGTAGAAGCACAAGAAGAAGACTGCAATTACAAAGAAAATGGAGTTGATAATTGTCGACTGGAGAGCAACGGCACGGACGTACACGTTCTGCTTCTCGAGGAGAAATATGACTAAGCCACCCACCCAACCAAATAAAGTTGCGAGAAGTGACAGAACAGGGACGGAACAGTTCAGCGTCGTTGTTTCGTACGACACTGCGGAATCGGTTTGACTGTAATCGTTGAAAGGGTCAGACATCGTCTTTAATTTGATTTTAACAGTTTTTTCAGTTCCCAAATGTTCGTTTGTTCCACCAAAAGCCAAAATGACAAGTAAAGATGGCGAGACTAATTATTATATTTATAAGTAAAGTTTAATAAGTTTTAATATATATAATATATTAAAACTAATAAGTATAACAAATTTTACACGAATTGAATGAAAATATACGCTTTATAGGTGTATTTTTTGAAAAACATATCTGTCATATTGTGAAGAATAAACTACAATTATAATTATTTTTATTAATGTATATAGTTACAACAAATTAAGAAAGGTTTTTCAATTGTCATATAAACTTTGACTTAATTTTATAAACAATCGGGATTTAAAATATTATAATTTAAGTTTAATATTTTATAATTTCTCAACTTTGTTCCATAGTGGAAACAATTTAACTATCATTAAATGAAGTTGCAATATTTTTTTTAACCAAAAAATAAAAAAAAATCTTACTGTGAAATAAAAATGAGTGAGTGAATTTACTGTAAAAACCAAACTAATTATTATGACAAAAGTTAAATAAAAAACACTCAAAAATTGAATAAAAATAACTTTGGTTTTAAGATAAAAAAACAACGCATCAAATACAAGAATCTTGAGATTGACATGGTTGGAACGAAAAGATATTTGGGTACAGATTTTGGAACAGAACGTAGAATGACCGACCCATTCACGGACTACGACAACCACGACCCTTTCAAAGTATCTACAATAGACTGTAGCGTCCGAGTTCTTTCACTGCTTGCCACAATGTTTGGATGGATAGGAGGAATTGTTGTTTTTCTCATCGAAAAACAAAACGTCTATGTACGGGCAGTGGCCGTTCAATCTGCAATAGTGAACTCCATCATGTTTGCTGCTGTTGTTTTCTTTGGGTGCTTTTATTGGATTGGAGTCTTCTTTGTAATCATGTTTTGGATCACTCTGGTTCTCCACATCATCATCATTGCACTCCAGATGCTTGTCGCCTCTGTCAATGCAAACTCGGGAAATTTCTTTGGTCCCAACATGTTTTTAGCATTAGCAAGTTGATCTTTGCGGTCTTCTGTTGTGTCAATGTATTCAATAAACAAGATTTTAATAGTTATAAATACTCTTTATAGTTTATCAATAGTTTTAGAACTATTAGTTAATACGAAAAGTCTATAACAATTTCATGTTTCATTTTTAGCACATTTGTTGTTAAAAACACCATTTTATACAATTGTTCAATACATCGCACTTGTAGTCCAAATTCCTTTGAATAAGTCCTTTCGAAGACGACATAAAAGGTCATTCCGAAAGTCCAATTGTTCTGAACAAAACAACAACACTTTCACAATAAACCAAATGGACTTTTGTTTTCAATGTTTTGAGTTTATTTGATGTTTTTTTTCATATTCGTTAATTTGTCAAAAAAGTTGAAAAAATATTCCAAAACTTGAAAAAATCTTTTCTTTTAGTCTTGTCGAACAGACACACATCATATTTCCCGTTTTTTTCCTATTTTAAGGGGTTCTATTCTATTTGTGAATCTAATAGTTTTTTATTTCCATTTTATCGTTTTTTGTTTGTCATTTTGAATATTCTTTGATATACTATTTTCAATAATAAAATTTGCTATAATATAGTTCTTTTCGAGTGAGTCAGAGAGAACAGTAGGCAAGTACATTCACCGAAATCTCAGACACTGCTGACTTAGGCTCTTAGGACTTTGTCCCTCCCTCGTTTCGCAAAAACAATCACACTCTTTCATTTTTTTGACTCTAATCACTTAAAAGTGCATTCTTTCCATTTTCCTAATCTTCGTTTTTTTTTGAAAGATAATAATAAAAAATAACTTTAAATATAAATATAAATATAATTATATTTTATTACTTTTATAAAATTAAGTGTTTTCTAAAAAAAATAAAATAAATTTAGAAAAAAACACACTTTTGGGATAATAAAATCAACTTCTCACTTTTCTAAAAAAGACATTTACGTGGCAGAAACAGACATCGTTCGGAATGGCAGCACATTTAAAGCGAAAAAAAAGGAGACTGTCTTCACTAAACACCTATGGAAAATAATGACTCTTATCAACTCAGCACTTGGGGCGGGCTGTGGCGTTACATTGGTATCGAGCGTCATGCGCAATATGGATACTACTACAACCTTGGATATGCAAAAGCACAAGACTATATTAATTGGCCTATGTACTACCTTGGGCTGAAGGACCAAAAGCCTCCTTTAACTGGAGAGAGCTCTGAAGATTTCTACATCCGGTCCATTTACACCTCAACTTATGACTGTTTTAACAGACCACTTTGTGGGCCTGCTGCAAAAGACATTTCGATTGGGATGAGAAGAGAAGTCCCCATTGAAAATGTTAAGCACTTGGTTCCAATTGACGAACAGAGAGAAGCTCTCAACTTTGGGTCTTATAATTATTTAGGATTTGGTGGTGTCAATCCTAAAGTGACACCACAAATTGTTGAGACTCTAAAACAGTCGGGAGCGACTTTATCTGGATTTGCCTCAGAGTGTGGAGTATCTAAGGAACAGGAAGAGCTTGAACTTTTGATGGCCGACTTTTTGCATAAAGAGGCTTCTATTGTTGTCCCTATGGGATTTGCCACCAACTCAACTTTGATCCCAATTTTACTTGGAAAGGGGGATGTAGTGTTTTCTGATGAATTGAATCATTCTTCTATCATCACTGGAATTAAAAGTTCAAATGCAGAGGTTAGAGTGTTTAAACACAACGACATACTCGATTTAAAGAGCAAATTGGAAGAACTCAAGACAAAAGGAATGAAAGGTGGAAAGCAGCCAAATAAGGTGATGATCATTGTTGAAGGACTTTACTCAATGGAAGGAGAGTTCTGCCCGTTAAGAGAGCTGATTGCCCTCAAGAAGATATATGGCTTTTATTTGTACATCGACGAAGCACATTCTATTGGGGCACTTGGAGCAACTGGCAGAGGTATAACCGAGCACTTGGGTTGCAACTTCGATGATGTTGATATTTTGATGGGAACTTTCTCAAAATCATTTGCATCGGCTGGTGGCTACATAGCTTCCGATAAGAAGACGATTGAATTATTAAAATCGAATTGTTATTCGTATGTCTATGGATCTGCTATGTCGCCAATTGAGGCAAAACAGATTATCGCCGCTCTGAACCTGATGAAAACAGACGAAGGAAAGCAGAGGATTGCTCAACTGAGAAAAAATTCAATTAATTTTCGAAGAAAACTGATTAAGGCGGGGTGCCATGTGCTGGGCGATTTGGACTCTCCAGTTATCCCCGTGATGTTGTACCATGTTGGTAAGTTGAAAGACGTTTCAAGAGGCTGTTTAAAAAGAGGAGTTGCAGTTGTGACTGTCGGGTATCCAGCTTGTTCAACAATAGCATGCAGAGTAAGGTTCTGTATTTCTGCAGCACACACAGATGCCGATATGGAGAAGGCTTTCAACGCAACAATTGAGTGCCTCAAAGAGGTTGACTGTATATTTGGAGACACACCACAGCCCAATGTCATCTACAAAGCAAAGAAGGCTGATTTGGACGAGTTGGAAAAGGAGCCAAAAAATCCAAGAAAGATGAACCCGCTTTATGAGAACTCAGACAAAAGACCAATTCTTGAAGCTGTAAAAAGACCAGAACCATCAGACACAAACTTGAGTAGTTATGATATCCATGGGTTCGGAGAAGATCAGGAAAGAACTCAACTCATTGTAAAAATACTCGAGAAATATGGGTGTGGGTCTTGTGGACCACGAGGATTTTATGGAACGACGCTTGAACACTTGTCGATTGAAGATGAGTTGATGAAGTTTTATGGAACTAATGATGCTCTTGTATACTCGTATGGAAACAACACGATTACTTCGGTTGTTCCAGTGTACGGACACGCAGGTGATTCCATCCTTGTTGACGAAATGTGTAACTACGAGATTCAATTGGGTTGCAGGCTTTCTAAAAAGGCGAACATTGTAAAATTCAAACACAACGATGTTGAGGATGTGAAAGCCAAAATCCAGGAGATTAAAAAGACGCTTGTGTATCCCGGAAGAATTGCAATTGTCACCGAAGGGGTTTTCAGAGCAGATTTGTCACTTGCTCCACTTGCTGAATTGTCAAAACTGAGAAAGAAAAATGTGCTGTTGATTGTCGATGATTCACTTGGTGTTGGGGCTCTTGGAGCGCACTTGAAGGGTTCACTTGAGCAGGCTGGCATTACTGCCAATGATGTTGATGTTTATTGTGGCAATATGGAAATGGTCTGTGATACCATTGGTGGTTTTGTTGTTGGTAAATATTCGATGATTGACAAACAAAGACTCTTTGGGGCTGGGTACATATTCTCTGCTTCTGCGCCACCATTTACTTGCAGTGCGGCGACGTTTGCGTTCAACAAGTTCGAAAAGAATGGAATTGAGATGGGTGTTGAAATGAGAGAGAAAAGAAAGTTGTTTGACCAACTTTTCAATGAACACGTCAAAAACGTGAAAAAAATTGGAGACGATAACACTCCTTATGTTTTGTTAGACGCTGGTGATAACCAAAATATGGTCAAAGTGTTGAAAGAAAATGGATTCTTTGCTTCGCAGCAAGTCCATCTTGTTGAAGATTGGTGTCAAACAAAATATGTCCGAGCGTGCATTGGTAAGAACTTCACCGACGAAAAGATTCATAAATTGGTAGAAATTTTGGCCAAGTTGTAATTTGAAAGATTAGTGACTTTTATTTTTTGTATCAGAAAAACTTATACAACAATATAATAATATTATTATATAAAATATATTAAAACTTATAGTTGAGTATTTTGTAATTACAATAATAATAGTTTTAGTTATTAACAAGTTTTAGTTTTTTATTTTTTCACTTTTTGTAATTTGATTATTGTTGATTTTTTTGAATTTTTTTTACAAAACAAAAAGATTATCAATAACATTTTTTTGTAATTCATTTACTCTTTATTAAATTATTAAAAATCAAGTTATAAACAAACAAGAATATAGAATTTATAATAATTATATAAATTAACTTAGTATTTAATTCAAAGAACCAAATAAAAAATATAAATTATATTTCATTGTTTTGAACTTCCATTATTTTATTTTTTTGTATATAATTATATTATTATATATTAAAATAATAATAAATAAAATTGCCAAAAATAAAAAATATACCTTTTTGAGTACAACAATCCAAAAACTTTATTTTTTGAAGTTAACCATTAACTCTTCTTATCATAATAATCCCCACAACTCGATTTTTATCAATGAAGCTTGACATTTTCTCATTACAAATTGTATCAAAGTATTTGATTGAAGAAAATGATTTCATCAACATCTTGTTGACATCGACGAAGTGTAGGTATATTCTTGATCGCTTTAGAATAAATCCAATTCCAATTACTGATAGTTCAAAACGTCTATTTCAATGTATTCAAACACAACTAATCTTCAAAGAGTCTGATTTGGTACTTGACATAGTCAAACGTAAAATCATTTTATATAAAGTCAACTACACAAAATTTAAACAATCTAAGAGTCCATTGAACGAATTTAAAAATATTGCTTTAACAAAAGAAGACTTGGAAAAAGAGTTTACAATAATACCCAAAGAAGTTAACATTCTTGAACCAATTTCTAAGTTCACCAATTTAACTACAATTACTCTTTCAAGCTCAATAAAAAGAATTGAAAGGGAAACATTTTCATCATGTCAATTGACTGAGGTTATGATTCCTAATTCTGTTACTTATCTTGGGAAAGCATCTTTCAAGAATTGTACATTTCTCAAAAAAGTGGTTCTGTCGTTGTTTATTCACACTTTGAAATCAGAGACATTCTCTGGTTGTCAGAATTTAAGTGAAATCAATTTAACAGACTCTATTACAACAATTCAAAAAAGTTGTTTCAGAAATTGTTTTCTACAAGAAGTTGTTCTCTCTGATTCTTTGGTCAGTGTTGGTGATGGCGCATTTTCATTTTGTAAAGTTAAGACTGTAATTTGCGCGCGAAAGGAAATACCACACAACTGTTTTTCTCAATGTCAAAAATTGAAAGTCCTTGAACTTGGTACAGAGGTTGAATTTATAGGAGAAAACTGCTTTGAAAATTGTTCTAAATTGAAACACTTTGAATGCCCACAGACTTTAAAATATATTGGACAAAAAGCATTTATAAGATGTTCAAAATTGAAAGAAGTTGAATTGTCAGAGAATGTTATATATATTGGACAGAAGGCCTTTTCAAAGTGTATTAAATTGGAAAAATTGGTTATTCACAATCAAAGATGTTATATCGGAGATAACTTTATCAACCAGTGTACAAATTTGAATCAATTGGAATGTCCTCAGTATTGTGGATTACTTATGAATAACATGAATTTGAGTCAAATGCAAATATTAGATCGGTTAGGAGTAAAATATGGGGATTTCTGTGCTAATAAAAAACAGACCTGTTTTGATGGTTTTGCAGACTATGTTCAAAATACAATATTGAAAGCACCTCCATTTTCCAAAAGAGAAGAGGTCACTTCTCTGTATATCCCAGAAACTATTCATCATTTGGAATCGTTTATGTTCTTCTATTTTATTAAACTAAAAGAAGTCACATTACCAAGAGGAGTGGTTGTTCACAATTTTATGTTTTCTGAATGTTCTCAATTGACACAGATCAATTTACCAGAAGATTTGAAAGCGATTCCATCATACCTCATATTCAATTGTAATAAAATAAGGGAATTGAAGATTCCAGAAAGTGTTACAAAAATTGAAGGGAGTGCTTTTAAAAATTGTGGACTCCGTGGACTAACAATTCCAAAGAATGTCCAATCTATAGGGAAGTTATGTATTTCTAAATGTAAGTGCTTTTCATCACTAAAGTTTTTGAATAACAGAACATCATTTGAAAAACTGTTTGACAACAAAATTGCACATCAACTTAAAAACAACAACATTCAGTTTAAACACTTACATGTAAATATTAAAGATGGGAACCTAAACAACATCAAGACAGATAATAGCGGGTGTTTGTATACAATCAAAATAAAGAACAGTGAACAGAAAATACTAGAAATACCACATAAAGTGATAGAAATTGAATCAATAACAAGTGAATATATTACTCAAATCGTAATTTTGAGTGGAGTTACTAAACTCTATCCAAGGTGTTTTAATGGAGTTAAATATCTTCATAACCTTCAAATGAAATGTGTTTTAATGAAAAAGGCTCAACACATTTTTGATGAGTGTTGTTTTTTAGATACACTTGATATTGGGAAAAATAAGGAAGAGATGTTTGAAGTGAATTATCCATGTGCACTTCGAATGAAAAAAATTGGATATTGTAATATGAAATGTACATTTGAAGAAAAATCACTCAAAGACACCCAAATGTTACTAATGGGCACTTCAAGTATTAAAATAAAAAAGGATTTGCACTCAAACGTTTCACTTCTTTCTTTGCCATCTTCGATTTCCAAAATTGAACGAATGAGAAGTAATGACGACACTTTGAAACTCCCTCTCCGAATCAAGAAACTTGGTGATAGAGCATTTTATCAAAACAACTGTGTTTATCTTGAAGGACACAATTTGAGTTCTATAGGTACGTTATCTTGTTTTTCGTGTAAATATTTAAAAAGTGTATTATTGTCATCTTCATTGAAACATTTGAAACAAAATGCGTTTGAAAAGTGTTTTTCACTTGAATCTATTGTTATACCACAGTCCATTGAAGAAATAGGAACATCTTGTTTTCAAGAATGTATCAGTTTAAAAGATATAACATATTTAGGGGAAAAGGGTGTTTGGGGAGATAGATGTTTCTCAAAGTGTTATTCTTTACGTTGGGCAGTATTACCAACGATTCACGGAGAGGAATTTTTCATTGGGTGCAATAGTTTGGAAACAGTCAGAGTGACGAATGGAACAAAAGAAATGAACAACCATGTTTTTGAAAATTGTTATTCACTTTCAAAAATAGATATTCCACCAACTGTTGAACATCTTGGGAATAAAGTCTTTAGTAATTGTGTTTCTTTAAAAGAAATTGAATTGCCGAAATCAGTTAATTCCGTTGGGTATAAAACGTTTCTCAATTGTCAACATTTAGAAAGATGTGTATTTGCCAATAAAAACGTTTTTTTGTCTGAAAATGTGTTTGACAATTGCCCTTTACTTTCTTCAATCTTTTTATCCAACTCTCTTCTATCGAATTTTAAAACTTTATTATCTTATGACCAGATGAAAACATTGAATAAATGTGGAATTGAATGTCAAAAAGTTGTTTTGACTCAACATGATGTTGTAAAATACCAACTTAAACAAATCAATGACTTACCACAAATACAAAAACTCGACGACTGTTGCTTCAAAAACAACGAAATGAGTTCCTTTGTAATCCCCACAACTGTCACTTCAATTGGAGAATTTTGTTTCAAAAACTGTCGAAAGTTGAGTTCCATTTCAATACCAAAAAGTGTTTCATATATTTCTTCTCATTGTTTTGATGGGTGTACATCTCTCTCTATTATAGATTTCCATCCCAGCCTCAAATTCAGTTCTTCCTGTTTCAAAGGATGTAATTTACTTAAAACTCTCTTGCCTCAATGTGTTCTTGAAACTCCAAGAACACTTGAAAGAAGTCCATCATTTGCTTGATTATCAAATTATTATTAATTATTAACATGTTAATTATTATTTCAGTGTTTCTAAAAATAACTTTTTTGAAAATAAAAATAGTAATTTTTATTAATAATTTATTAATAACTGTTGGTAATTTCCCGAAATTGATACAAATAAAATGCTGTTATTAAAGTAAAGAATCCCTCAAAATTTAAAAATAAAATCCATTTTTAAATATTTTGTTTTTGTTACAATAACTTTTTGACGTTTCAAAGTGATACAAATTTGTTTGAAATTTTGACTTAAAACCATACTTATACTATTAATAAGTTAAAAAAATGGTATACTCGATATTTAAAATGAACACAGTTCTTCACTTATCGTTTTGGAATTATGACAGAAAAAGTCACACTATTACATATTAATAAAACAAAAGTTAACTTTTCATATACAAAAATCAAATAAAAAAGTCATATAATAAATTAATAAATTAATAAATAACCATTTTAATAACAATAAAAACAATATCCTTTTATTTCTATTAATACCGAAAATTGGTGACGATTACCAAAATACAAAATATATATAAACACTATTTCTCATCTTAAAAGGACGATTAATGTCGTTAAAAATTCGACTAGCTCTTCACGCTCTGTTGAAGAAAGGTACATTCGTCCGAGACGATCCGAATTATCGAACGGTGACAGTGAGCACATTTGAAGGGAAACTGAAACGTGTTTGTCGCACCCTTCGCGACACATTTTGCTCATCGAGTTACGAAGAAGTTCTACGAGGATTTCTTTTGCTTCACAAAGTGATGCGTGAAGGGAATTTCAAAGTTTTTTCCTTTTTTTCCGAGACGCGCCTTTGCCATCCCAAAAAGTTGTCGTCGCAGCCGACACAAACGATATTGCCGGAGTACTTTTCATTCATCGAGAAGTATGGGAAGAGTCTTGAGAGTAACATTTTGTTCCACACCACATTTGTGTACGTTGGCGGTGATTTCAGTATAGCGCCGATCTTACCAATAACAGAAACGTTGAAAGAGAAAATGGACTTATGTGAACTTGGGAAACGCGTGATGGAACTCTTTAAAGAGAATTGTAAGTTACTGTGGGCACTCAGTGAGATGAAAGGATTCGACGAAATGATCTCTATGGCATGCCAACTGATATTTAATGACGTCATCGGACAATTTGAGATCCTCAGAGACTTGTGTAATGTCTCCCGATACGAAGAGAAGATGAAAATCAAGTTTGAAAGACTCTACGTCGAAGTTAAGAAGGCCCAAAAGTTCGTGTTAGAAATTGGGGGGAAATTTAAGAACTCCGCTATGAAAATGGACTTGCCAAACACTAAAAAGTGCGAAGAAATCGTCTACTCAACAGGAAGCAATGAGGCGAAAATATTCTGCGCAAAGTTTGGAATCGACGAGTCTTCTATCAAAAATCTGAGTGAAGTCGAAGACGATGAAATCGAAGGAAAGTACTCCCCTTATGATAACTGCGCTTTGGTTATTTGGCCAAAACAATAATTAATTATTTAAGAAATTATAATTAAAGATCAAAAATAGTTTAAAGTATTATAATAATACTATAATAGTATAAATACTCGTCTATGAAATAATTCTTGTCTTCTATTAATAATATTAGTTTTATTAAAATAATTATTAATATACATATTGTTTTTTATTATTTAGTGAATGGTAAATATAACTAGTATGAATTATGACAATTATTAATATGTTTTAATATAAAAATTTATTTATGATTATAATTAAAAACTATTTAAAATTTAATTATTTTTAATTATTTTGTTACTAAAATAATCAATAATGAATTTTATTATTTAATTTATAAATAATATATAATAATTATTACTTTTAAGTTATTTGTTGAACATTAAAAACATCGAACAAAATTATTTTCATTTGATTTGTTCTTAAAAACAAACTCTTTTATGATATTTTTGGTAAACAAAGTTTAGTTTATTACTATAAATAATAATATTATTATTATTATTTATATTATATTATCTTTTACAATGGAAAATTGTTTCTTTGTGCATTTAAAAAAAAAATCTTTTAAAAATATTTTTCTTCAAAAAAAATTGACAATTTTTTATGAATCAATCTTTAAGAATACAATCATACAAATAAATACTATTAATATATAGATTAAACAATTAATTTATAACTAATTCTGCACTTTTGAAACAGTCACACCGAATTTCATACAAATCGAATGAAGAAAGAATAGAATAAACGAACAATAAAAATAAGAATACATTAAAAATACATAATCAATGGAGAGCAGGTGCTATTGATCTCTCAAAGAACGACTTTCCGTTTTCTTCTGAGGACTCTTGTGAATTGATCAAATCAAATACTTCGATGTCTGAATTGTCAAGATCGGACCATGGGTCGACTATAGTCAATTCATAGTTTAATGAAGACCGCGACCTTAACTGCCCAACAGAAGCTCTTTTCTTCTGTTCGACTTTAGTGAGTAAAGTTTTCAAGTGGTCTGAGTGTTGGCAATTCATAATTATATTTATTTTATCAGATTTTTCTTTAAATTCACAATTCTCTTTTCAAATAAAACTTCTCGTCTTGTCGACATTTTGGGATTCACAAAAACACCATTTAACAAGCAAAATTGCACTTTTAAAAGACTGACTCGTCTTGAGTTTTTTTTTAATAAAATTTCCCGTTTTTGAGTCATCAAATAAGTAAGATTTTTTGTATGAAACTTTCATGCACTTTTGGCGGATGAAATCCTTGATTTTTCCCGAATTTTTGCGTTAATTTGCCGCATTATATTTTTTATGTGGCTTTATAAAGTGAAGCCCTGAAATAATTAAACTATTTTAAAAATTAAAAAAATAGAACACAACAATTTGGGTTGTATTTAGATTTTTTCGTAATTGAGTTTTTTTCTTCGGGGGTTTGTGCTCTTAGGACCGTATTTCCCCGGTTTATCGGAGCTATTTTTTCTTGGATTTTGTTGCTCTATTTCGATCAATAAGTTTTTATTTACTTCTTTCTATTGATATAGTTTCTTTATTAATTTATATAGTTCTGCCTCAAACACAGATTCTTCTGAATGTCGAAAACAAAATAAGAAATTCGGCAATTAGTTATTTTTCTGACTTATTTCAATCTTTATTGTTTTTTAAAGCAATTGAGACGTTTTGGTTATAGATTGTAAAGCTAATTTTAGTATTATTTCATTTCCCAACAATTAAGTACTTTTAAACGTATGTATTACTATGTGCCATTTTCCCGATTGTATACAATATTATTATGTAACATATAAACTTTTTGCCCAAATTCAGAGATGTGTTTGGTCATGACAAAGGTGATTTAATGATCAAAAAAAGTACATTTCGAAAAAAATCCAAATCTTATTGTAATGTTAACTAAAATTATTAAAATGTCAAACGAACAATGTAATCTGAATAGCTCATTTTTTGTTTTAAATAATATAGTTTAATTTACAAAATTTAAACTACATTTATGAACATAAAAAAAATAGCAACGAAACCAAACGAGACAACAAATTCCATTTTTATTGATAAATTCCTTTACACTTGAATAATAACAAATGCTAAAATAATTAATTAATAAAACAATAATTCATTGTCTTTTTCATTATAGACAAAAAACACTGAATGATATCAAGAACAAACGAACGGTCATTTAAGGGAAACAAGCACTCTAAAATGTTCTACACTACATTATCATCAACAAACTCCGAAGGGATTTGAAGAAAAACAAACAGTATGATTGAAAACATGGTTGGTCAAATCGAAGTCCTCAACTATAACTTATAGTATATTTATTTATAAAATATTATTGTAATTTACATAATATATAAAGTAAAGAAGTATTCAAATTGTTAAATAATGAATTATCAAATTGTATTATTATTAAAAGTTTTTGGAAACCATGAAAATAGAACTTTTTTCTTCTTCATTTTACACTTCATTTATAAAAACTATAATTTTTATTATTATTTACTATTAAAAAAAAACATAGATTTTTGTTAAAATCATTGTTTTTCAAGCTTCAAAGCTGGACATAAATCTATTTAAACATCACTTTCAATACAATAATAATAAATAATTGGCAGATTTAAAATACTAAATGGTTATAATTTAGTAACTGCAAATATTTCAATCAATCCATCAATTATAAACTAACTTGATTTAACTTTTTTTAATTATCAAACAACCATAATGATTTTTGCTCAACTTATAATATAATAATAATAATGTATTATTATATTATTTGTACTTTTGTCATATCAATAAAACTACTATTATAAGACTTCTCTTTCTAAAAAACCATCCAAACTAAATGAAATAGTAAAATTACTATAAATTGGATATCCAAGTTTCAATCATTTTTCTCATGATTTTCAATATTATTTTCTTCCTTATTTTCTTTCACAAGACCTTCGTCGTCTTCCCATTTCATCGAATCCATCCTATTTTTGTCGACGGGGTAAATCCATCTTTGATACAGATAGATAACGAACACTACATCATCTCTGAAGCACGCAATTCTATGAAGGAGTGGCATTTTAATAATAAAAGCGAAGAGGTCGTCCACGATAGTATTTAAGAACTTATAAATAAAGACTCTCCAGGGTAAATCTGCGACGCTTTTGAGTTTATAATTAATGAACAATTGCGGAGTCATTTGTAAGAACCCGAACGTGTAAATGACTCCGACGAAGCTCGAGAGTACAAATGAGTACCACGACTTGAATTCATTATAATAGAGACTATATATAGAATATCCAATACACAGAGGAATACATGCAATTCCTAAGTATTTGATCGCCACGTCATCATATTGTTTCGTCTGACTTTTTTCATAATTTTTGTCTTTGTATTCGACGAAGTGGCCGTTTCCTTGGAAATTGAAAGAAAAGACTCGACTGAGTTTATAGAAGGTCATTGCAATACCAACGACTTCAGAAACAAGAATTAAGTAACTTGTATCATTGTCGAGTAAATAGAGGAAGACGACAATTTGAATTATTAAAGAAATGATGACCGTCTTGACGGAAATCCCACGGAAAGTACTTTTCTTCCGCCAGAACTGGAAATCATTTTTATACGCCAAGAAGTCAAAGACGGAATGAAGGAGAGAGACTACCATCGTCACACTTAATAAGAAGATGTTCGTCTCAAGTAACATCCTCTTCATCTCGTCCATCTCCGCCTGTGCCATCATGCCGACTTTGTCGTACATTGAAAATGATGTTTCAAAGGACTTCGTCATGATCCACGCGAAGTAACCTATTTCTCTAATATTTAAAACTATAGAAATGTTCTCTGTAGTTTCATTAATTGGATTATAGTAATCTTTAATTAACCAAAATTGATTATGAAAGATGACGGGGTACACGTACTTCCCAACAACACTATATCGAAATTCCGTGTATTGTGGCGGAATGTGGTGGGGGTCGACAACTTGTTTCATGAAGTTAATTTCAAAATACGGGATAGTTCCCAACGTGAAGTTGTCACTCCTTTGTATAGTATTTTGAATAGTATTTTTCTCATTAAGTAAACTATTTTTATTGTTTGTTGAATTAGTCATTAAATTGTGAGTTGATGGTTTGGGAATGAAATTGCGAAGAATTGGCGTCTTAAATACTTTAGTTCTATTATCGTGGCGTGACGTCGGTTTAATTGTTGCCTCGAAGAAGACTGTTTCGTTCATTTTGAGTTTTTCAACAAAGAACATTGGGAGGGAGATATTTGTTGAGAGTGGAGTGGAAGTGACTTGTGCAAAAGAGAAATTGTGTGAGTTCACAAGTACTTTTGTAGTGCCATAAATCAACGTCGCATTTAATTGAAAGATGTCTGATGGTTTATATGCGCTTCTATATCCCGCAGATGGTGGGAAGAACATCGTATAGAAACTGTATCCCATATAAATAAGAAAAATAGTAAACAAGAGTGAAGCAACGGGGTGATTTAAAAAGAAGGAATACCACACACTACTTTCTTCTTCTTTCTTTTCTTCTCTTATTTGTGTGTTTGTACCTTTATTTCCATCATCTTGTTGAACTGGATGTGGTGAGGTATTTTCCTCCATGCCTTTTAGAGTTCATTCCACCTATTTTAGGGTTATTAAATCACTCAAAACAAATTGTAAAATTATAGTTAAATTTTATTATATAATTGGAATTTGTTATTCAGACCCAATAGACTTAATAGTTCGTCTTATAGTCATTATCAAACGAATAAGATAAATTTGGACTGGACTATGAATCATATAACTCAACACAATTGCAAAGAAACATATAAACTTAGCACAGTCGAAGTCTTGCGATATCTGGATGACTGTATTTGAGATAATAACCCGTCCATAATGGGATAGTTAACATTTCGCCTGATACTGATAACACACTATTGACATCAAAGAATTCATTTGTTATAGATCCTTTGGTCTTGATATCATCATATAAAGTCTTCTTATTCCCACAAATGGTCCGACAATCTTTGTCACAATCATACATAAAAGTGGTCACCGCTCCACTATATAATAACGCCATTATAACATCTAACCCATTCTCATTAATCTCAAACCCACTCGGGTTTTGCTTCAAAAGAGTATATAAACTTTGCATCATTAATACAAATTCTATCGCTTCTTTCCCAAATTCTACTCCTTTCCCATTCCGCTCCCCAAAGGAATACCCTACTTTACTCCACTCTTTCTCTATCACTTCAACTACTCCTTTGATCGTTCGGTAATGACTGTCTATTAAAAATAATACAACACTCGAGACTACGGACACTACCCCTTTCCCTTCTTCACTCTCTATCTCTATCGTCTCCCCTTTTTGCAACAAATAACGAATGTGGTTACTGATAGTTATCACTTTACTTATCATCCGAAGCCACCCACTCCTCTCTACATTCCTTTTGATGTTTTCTGTGTCTTGGATTTGACTGATATAGATGGTGTAATCTTCTTCAATTTTTTGCTTTAAGTTATAATATTATTATTATAAAGTTATTAAATTATTATTATTAAATTATTATTATTAAATTATTATTATAATTATTACTATTATATTATTATTATATTATAATTATATTATTATTATAAGATAATCAATAATATATTATTATATTATTATTATTTGCTTATTAATTTGTTATAGTATTCATTACATTATTTTATATTTATAGTAGTATTCAATATCTAATAAGGTATTAATACCAACAAACTGTCGAAGGTGCGATTCCGTCCTTTCCGGTCAATTCGAAGATCTGAACGCTTTTCCCCATTTTTCTAAATAAAGCGTCTGTTTTTCCTCTTATTACAGCTGCCGCTCTCCAGAGAGCTGTTCCATTTGTATTGACATAGACGATGAAAGGGAACCGATTTAAATAACGGACTTGTGAGCTCTCGAAAATCATTTCGCGAGTGACGGTAGAAGGTAATACGAAGGTACGAGGATATGTAGCACACAAATCAAATCCTTCATTATAATTACGAACGGTGTATTCTAGTACTCCACACTTTAAATAAAAGGCATCAGTATCATAGGCAGTACACCCTTCACCATCTTCTAAACCCCCATCTAAATCCCATCCACGTAACCCACACCGAAACCACTCGCGAACACCTTCCCCACGTCCTATTGATATCACTTCATTATACTTCGTCTTCACTCTCCATACACCATCACTACAAATAATGTCTTTGATACTCCCTAATGGAACACGACGCTCAACACAGGAACAACTCTGTGGAGACTCTATCACACGAATCACTAACTTCCCTTGGCTCACCGATAACCGAAACGTGTCCCCAGAATACTCCGTGTTACTCACACTTATCGTCGGGGCTTGGACATTCGAAGATGTATAACTACACGTCTCTAAGTCATTAATAAGAACGTCCGTTAACGACGTCACTAAATTGTGTGAACGGCGGGGGGTCATATAAAATTGGTCATAAGTCGGTGGCGTTGGACTTAAGGGGACAACTGGAGACGGGGGTGTGTTTTGGACACCTTGTGTAAATTTGTTGTGTTGTGCGCTAAGAATGGAAGGAGAGTGCGTCGGAGTTTGGAAATGAGGCGCATTTTGAAAGAGTTGATTTGAATCCATCGCAATCAACTAAGTGATGTATTAACTGATATAATAGTTTATTTCTAATTAAATAGAATTTTATAGTATTAATAATATTAATATTAATATTAATATTAATAAATATATTAGAATGGTTCTCTTTGTTAATAATTGGGGTGAGGTTTGAAATAACATTTTATAAAACATTTTGGTGATTCAGTTATATTGGAATAAATTATTTTGATATACTAAATAATATTTATATTAATAATAATATTCTTATTGATAATAAGTTAGTATTGTTATAATAACTTAATACTATATATTGTAACTAATTATTATTAATAATTTTATTAATATAATTGTATTAAAGTAATTTTATTAGATATAACTAATAAAGTATTATGGCAACTACTAGTGGCGACAAATTTGTGAGTTTAAATGAAAGTATTGACAAAAAGGATTTTGAGATATTGAATACGAAAACGAAAGAAACGATTAAAGTGTTGAAAGGGAAAGAAACAATAACAAGTGAAGTAGATGAACAATTATTAATTCATATCTCATTTACTCAAACGGTTAATCTTCGAACACTCCTTTTTCAATCTCCGAAAAGTGAGACTGCTCCAAAGGAGATTTTGATATTCACGAACAGAAACGACATTTCTTTTGAAGATGCGGAGTCAGTGAAACCAACTCAAATCATTTCGATAAACCAAAACGAAATAGGAAAACAAGTTGCTGTGAAACCTTTTCTATTTAATAATGTCCACGCTTTAACGATCTTTGTCAAATCAAACTTTGCCGGAACGAAAGTGACGCAAATCAAAAAATTCGAGCTCTTCGGACAAACGAAGAAAACGACTAACATGAGCGACTTCAAACCCGTTTGTTGCTGTTGTTGTCAACAGCAACAGATGAAGTGATTGACTTTATTTGTTTCTCTTTATATGAAAGATAACCATAACAGTAACAATAGATACACTTATCATGTGCTAAATTAGTCTCTCTGCTCTTCATGAGGAGGAAGGCCAAGTGCAAGACACGCTGCATTGCACTTGTGAGACTTAAAGAATTGGTCAATCCCTTTACTTCCGAGATTGGTGAGCGTATAATAGAACGCAGAGATGTTTTGGTGGTGAAAGGAGGGGTCGGTCAGTATATATGCATTCTCCTTCTCGGAAAAGACACCTTGAAGGTCGGTGACAACGAACTGCTTGGATGAGACAAAGAACGAAAAATGGGAGAAACACTGGAGTGTTGTGGAATACTTTTGGTAATTGACACCACTCCCATTTGTGTTGAATTTTATGAACTCATCTTCTAGTGGCGTTTCGACAAAATAAATCTTGTGAGATTGAGAGAGTGAGCGAATGTCTTCAACCGAATATTCTTTCCCGTAAATCTTGCGGATTTCATCATCTCGTTCCGTCTCAACAAACAGGCGTAACGGAATGCATTGTATTCGTTTGATCTTATCAATTACACCCGCATCACCTAAGATATTTGGACTGGTCGGGAAGCGAAATTTTTGCAATTCCTCAACGCTGACGTGTCAGTGTGTTCATCTTTATTTCCATAAAACAAACGAAGTCGACTGGATGTCACTTTGAGATAAGGACGGAACGGCGGAACATTTAAGCTCTGAAAAAAGTTGGGAATTTTCAGTTACTGGGGTGGCATTGTTAGAGACGTTACTCCACAAGTCATCTATTGTGATGTCATTTGGATTACGGCCCGACTTTATGATCTCACAGTAACTCGCAAACAAATCGGCAAGATCTTGACACACAAAGTGGAGGCCAACCATGTCGACGTACGACTCAAACGAAAGCATGTCTTTTGATTTAAACTGCTTGATTACAACCTTCTCTCGTTTGTCCGTGTAGCCGTCGTACGCGACTCTCACACTTCCGTCGCCAAATGGAGCGGATGGGAAATTGATTTCTCCCGCACTGACTATGCCCACAGAGGGATGTTGTGTGTGATTCTGCTTAAATTCGACAAAAAACCCGTGGTGTGTGATACATTTTTTTTCTTCAACCCCGCGCTTCATTTTTTGACTATCTTTACTGGAAATAAATCAATGTTCAATGGCAATTCAACAAAACAAACAGCGTGCAACAAAAATTGGTTTCATCCAAGCTTACCTCCGCTCGCAAAAATCTCGTGAAAAGGCAGTTCGGTAAATTTAAAAAGTTTTCCACGTAAGTTCCAGGAGGAAATGGAATTTTGACAGGACCAAACAGGAGTCTTAAATATTCATACCCCTCTTTAAAACAGTTATTCTCGTCTTTGCAGGTGCAGTCAGAGAGACAGAAATGTACAAACACGGTTTTCATTTTTCCCTCTGGGTACGTTTCGTACAAAAAGTGGATGAGAGGACCGACGTTAATTGGTGGCCGCGTGGGGGTGGACATTGTTGAGTAAAATTTGGAGAAGTCGAGTTTGTTGTTCAGGTCGAATTGTTCTATATTTGTTTTGAAAATATTTGGTGTTTCTTTCGTGTTTACAAACTGAAACACGCTACTATTTTTGTAAAAAACGATTTCAACTTCGGCTGATTCTCTTTTGTTACTTGCAATGTGCCACATTTTTTGCCTGAGAGTTTCGATGTTCTGGACGTTGATTTGTTTGAGTTCGATGATTAAAACAATTTTGTAATTTTGTATTCTTGAAAGACGTTCTAAAAGCTTCGTTTCTTCATTTGGAAACCCGGCCCCATATTCGTCGTCTGTATACTGTTTGATTTCTTGGACGTCCCTTGCTCGTGAAAGTTCAAAAACCACGTCTTTTTGCATGTGTTTTTTTAGTTCTTTTTAAATAAATGATGTTTGTCCATTAAATTGAGTTATTATTAATTTATTTATAGTAAAAATTTAAAATATACTTTGATGAAGTATATATACATATAATACTTATATAATATATTTTATATAAGTATATACTTCATCAAGTGATAAGATAAAAAAAAGGATAGTTCATTATTATATTTATTTATGTATAATTTTACTAGAGTTTTAATTTAATTCTTATGTGTTTTTTGTTAGGAATAAAATTAATAACATAATAATTATTCACCGATATTTATTAAATATAATTATACAATACTGTATATAAATAGTAAAAAAGAATCTTCAATAAACTTATTTTTTTTTCGGCAATTTCTTTTTGAGTTCCTCAATGAGGTCGGTTTTGTTTTTCTGTTCATTGTTTGCAGGTTTTTTAGTTTTTATTTCGTTTTGTGTTGTAACGTTTCCAACGACTTTTGATGACTTTTTTGACTTTTTAGGAACTGGTCTTCTTTTGTTGATTTGAAGGAGCTCAGTGGGTTCATTAATCATTTTTGAGATTTCTTCGGTTTGGCTTAAGTTTTCGGTTTTTTTCGTTTGGTTCTTCAAAATTTGTTTTTTCTCCTCTTCTTCTTCTTTGCGGTGTTTTTCTTGAGTTTCGAGTTTAGCTAATTTAATTTTGTTTTGGAGCTCTTTAATGTTTGACTGTGCCGTTTGTTGTACTTTAATTTCTTTTGGTTTTGTTGTTTTTGGTTTCTGGAGTTCAGGGAGTTTTTCGCCGTGAAGATACACATTCCCAAATTGACTTTCTTTCTTTTCTGGCGCACATTTGGGCGAATTTTTATCGCAATGGGGTGATTTTTCAACGAAAGTGATCAAACTAAAAATAATGTGAATTGCGCCAGAAAGCGTGAAATAAAAAGTACCATTTTCGCTGTTTGCAAGTGTTAAGTAATGCAATTTATAAAAAGAAGACGCCAATAACATTATTGAAAAACATTTTTTGAGAAGTGTCGACTTTAAGTTCAAAAGTGAAGTTAATACTATTAACAAATCTAAGACGGTCTCATACAGATACATGTTGCCCCACCCACATCTTGACACAAAAACGTTGTTTTCAAAGGTATCGTAGGGACGGTTTGGACATGTCAAGACTTTGAAGTCCTGTGTTTCAAAGAATGAAATTAATGTAAGAAAAAGACCAATACAGAGCGAACTAGTTGGCATGTGACTTCTTTTTGAGGTCTTTATTTTAAAGTTATTACAATGGTTTATTTATAGTAAAAATATAGTTTTTTGTTTTTAATTTTAATATTTTTTAGATGTTGAATTTTTTTGTCAATAAGTTTCTACATATTTTTTAAATAATATAATAATATTATTATTAGTAATAAGTTGATTATAAACAGTGATATTTTTAAACTGAATGACGTTTTTTAAAGGTTAAAAAATATTAGAAGAGTTAACAAAAAATAATTAATATAATAAAAATATTAATACAGAAACTTTTTATTTTAATTCTAAAATAATCAAATTTATAATAAAAATGTATCAAAAATATAATTTATTTTATTATACATTATAATAATTAATTTAAACTATAAAACTTTTTTAAACCTTATTTTTTTAAACATTTGTTTTTCAGTTTTGGTTTTGTCCATAGTTTACTACATTGGGTAGTTTTTATCAATTAGTTTTAATAATTTACAAAAAATCTATTTATAAAAAAAAACAATTCATGGTATACTTCAGTAAGTACAGACAAGGTTGTGTTGTTGATAATAACTAGTTGATAAAGATTTTTTTTGATTTATAGCAAACGATAAACATATAATATAAGTAAAATATAACCATATTTAATAGTTATTTATTATTCTTATTGGAAATTCACTGAAGTGAACAATTGTTGTCTACTGTTAAAACATTGAAATTAATAACTTTAGTCGCTTTGTTATTGATGTGTTAGGCTTTCAGTTATATCAATTCAATACTGAAAACGAATTGTTTGTTACTGATATAATACAATGACAGAGGACAAGCACTTCAAATGTTAACTCCAGATTAAACAAACTTAATATCATACTCAATAAGTTATACAATGAATTGGATTCTTTTAATGAATTTGGTTGTTTTAATCACAAGCAGACAATGCTCTAATCGTCATCCTGTGTTTTTTGTGCCAGGGATATTGGCTTCAACACTTCATATGAAAGGTACTATACCAAAAACAGTACCACTTCCTCGAAATTGTCCAAGAATAGTAGATGAGCGTCTTTGGGCATCTTTTTCTCAATTATTTCCAACAAGTCGGTTCCAATGTTTTGTTGCATATGTTTCTCCTGTTTGGGATAACACCAAAATGATGTTTGAAACAGTTGAAGGACTTGAAGTGTATTACAAAAACTTTCCATCAACAAAAGGTATCTCCACCTTAGGATCGTCTGTCAATCTTCCCTTCAAGTTATTACTTAAGTTTTTTGGATATATAGTAGACAAATTAAGACATGCCGGGTGGCAAGATGATGTTGACATGTTTGGTTTGGGTTATGATTGGCGTTTTGGAGATGTCAATCGTGATGATTATGCTTCAAAAATAAAAGAAATGATAATACGATCACATGAACAAAGTGGTCATAAGGTGGTATTTGTTAGTCATTCAATGGGTGGGTTGGTCACTTTACAGTTGTTCAAATTTTTTGGCCTTGCGTTTTGTCGAGAGCACATTGAAAAATTAATAACTATAAGTACACCAATTAAAGGTGCACCAAAAAGTCTTAGAGCTATATTATCAGGAGACACCCAACACCTTCCAATGAGTAGTAGACTGTTTCGAACTTTTGAAAGAAGAATGCCAAGTCTTTTTATGATGTTACCAAAAGGCTTTTATGAAGAAAGAGTTTTGGTGCAGACACCAAATAAAGAATATAAAGGAAGTGATTTAAAAGAGTTATTAAATTCAATTGATGAAATGAAGGAGTGGAGTCAAATTGTATTTGAAGAAACAGAAAAAAGACTGGAATTTGGTAACACTGGAAGATGGGTTCCTTGGGATTGTCTGTACTCTTCAGGTATTCCAACAGAAGATTCTTATAACTATCCAAATGGTTTTGATAGAGAACCTATAATTACCATGACAGCAGGTGACGGGACAGTACCTTTAGACTCAATGACTAAATGTTCACATCTAGGAGCACAAAAAGAAATTAATATGGGTAGGTTTTCTCATAAAAGTATATTGAAAACTCAGAGAGTAAGAACATATGTCTATGATGAAGCTTGTAAGGATAATATATAACAAACGTTTTTTTAATTAGTTTTATTGTATTTTTATTATAAAGTTTAATACAATTAATAATGACAATTACAAAATGTATTATATTAAATAATTATATTAAATCATATTTTATGATAATTTAAAAACAAAAAAAATGTTCGAAAAACAAATAGTTTAAATTATAATTAAAATACAATTAAAACCATGCAATTGTTACAACTCAAAAACTAAGGCATGTCAGAAAATGATGAGAACAGCCTTGATGGTCGGGAGATTGCTTGTGTTTTTGATTTGAGAAAGAGAGAGTTGTATAGCGGAATGAAACGGATCGATAGGTATACAATTTTCCCGACAGTTAAAGGGAATGTAACTGTTTTACACACTGAAGATAAATTTAAATACAAGTTCCTTTGTGACCTTTCTAAGGCCATTCCAAACTGTATCGTGGCTTTTGTTTCACAAGACACATCCATTGTTTACTACAGTCTTTCTCCAATTACCCTTCATTTTAATAATTTATAGTTTATTTGTAGTATATAACAATTGTTATATTTATAGTTTATTTTATTAGAAAATTTATCTTTTCTATGGTTTCTTATTAATTTAATTATAATTTAGAAAAGCTATAAAAGATTATAAAAACACAACTCAATAACAAATTAATGTCGAAGCACCGTTTGTGTTTCATACACTTTTTTCACAAATTTTACGATCAGGCTGAGATCCGTTGGCGGAACGAGATTGCAGATCGATGTTAAAATGAGATGTATTGACGAATAGATCCCGATTTAGTGATGTGTCGGAAGCAGACAGGGACTGCTGTTGGTCGTCTTTGTGAAAAGTGTGAAGGAAAATGTCCGATATGTGACACGTATGTTCGTCCGTATAAAAAAGTTCGTATATGTGATGAGTGTAACTTTGGTGCATCCCAAGGGAAGTGTATTAACTGTGGTGCCGATGGTGTTGCTGATGCATATTACTGTCGAAATTGTGTACTTCAGGAAAAGGATAGGGACGGATGTCCAAAGATCGTCAACTTAGGCTCTGCACGGGCTGATTTCTTATTTGAAAAGAAGAAACAACTCAACATCTGACTGTTTACTATCAAATTTTAGTTGTTGGAACTATAGTTTTAGTTTCGGTGGTTATTTAGAGCTATTTATTGTAAAAACTATAATTATAGTTTTTTGACTTTTTGCTAGAACCATTAAGTAATTAAACTATATTGTTTTTTGTGGATTTTATTTCCTGAAAGCAGAAAGAAAATGTTCAATCGTAATGGGAAATACAACTATCAATTTTGATTTACTATAATTAAAATACAATTTAATTAATAATCAACCATAAAAAACAACTTTAGGAACAAAGAAACAAATATCGAGAGGCGATACGGAACGAAACGCAATCTTGGTTGTCATTTTTCTGGTATTTAAAGGCAAAGGAAGAGAGTTATTCAGTCATGTCAATCACTAAGGAGTACCTTGACGAGTTAAAGGGCCGCATCGAGGAGGAACGCGAGGAGTTTCTGAAGGACCTTGTTGACGAAGAGGACTGGGTTGCGTGCAAAGGGAACGACCACGCCAATCTCTTTTACAAGAACGACCCGAAGTCATCGATCAAGAAGTTCAAGATATGTGCGGTTATGCCTTGTAGAATGGCGACAGTCATCAGCGCGTTACTTGACCCAGAGAATCGCGTTTCGTGGGAAGTTCTTGTTGACTCGATGAAGACCATTGAGACGTTTGAGGACGGTTATTCAATGCATTACATCACCACAAAGTCACTGGCAGCCGGTCTTGTTGGAAGAAGAGATTTTGTCCACTTTAGGAAGATCTACGACAATGTCGAGAAAAAGGAGAACGAACTAGACGCCAAAATGATCATCGACATCTCGTGCGAACACCCGGACTACGCCGACCAAAAGGGATTTGTCAGAGGAACCACTTTGTTCTGTGCAACGATTTTTAGAGAGTATTTGGAGAATGGCGTCTACGAAACCACGTATGAATCAGTCACTCAGACCGACATCAATGGAAGTTTGTTGTGTGCAACTTTGTTACTGAACGAAAACAGAAGATTTGAATTTTTTCGAAGTGGAAAAAAACAATTGAAATTACAATAACTGACAAACAGTGATTCCTTCGTTCTTTATTAACACGGCATCGAAGTCTTCTACATTGGAATGGTATCAGAAACTGGAGGGAAAGGCGCTTGCTCTTGAATCGGAGTTACCATTGGAAGCTCAGAGGACAATTTGAGACACATGTGTTTATTATTTCTGTTTACTTTACTGTTTTCGATTGGCAGAAACAATTTTTTTCCAAACAAGATATAGAAAATAAATCTCTGAACACAATTTTTGGGAATCGACTTTTGAACAAAAGTATTTTGAGGCGAAAATCCTTTTCTTTAGGAAAAAAAAACTTGGGTTGGAGCTATTTTTGATGGAAAAAATGAATCATCCCAAAACTCTTGTTTTTTTTACCAAGTGAAACAATTTTTGTTTGTTAAAAACAAAGTTAAATTATTTGTTTAGAATACTCATGAG
Source organism: Entamoeba invadens IP1 (assembly GCF_000330505.1). Lineage (NCBI taxonomy): Eukaryota > Evosea > Mastigamoebida > Endamoebidae > Entamoeba > Entamoeba invadens. Next base: position 312,184 of record NW_004440286.1, read on the forward strand.
AGTACTTAGAAATGGGATTTTTGCAGAGATAATATTTGACAACAAATATTTTGGAAATGGGACGAATAAATATAGTGTTTAAGGAGAAACTAAACACAGAAAGGAGAAACTTGAAAATTACTTAAACCGAAGTCCATGAGGTTTGTTGTTCTATTCCTCCGCACTATTGACACTCAGCAAAGCAAAGTTTTCAAATGCGAAAAAACCTAAGGCGTCTGAAGTCGTCAAACAAAAGAAGGAACAAAAACAAGCCCTCATCGACCAGGAACCACAAAACGAGAAAATTAAAGCAATTTATAAAGACGTCAAAGAGACTCAAGACGTTATGGCAGATGTTTGTTGTTATCATAAAATTATAGTTATTTGTATTATAAGTAATAATACGCTTTTACAAGTCAACACTGATTTGAACTCGAAATGGAATGGTTTTTTAATTAATACATCTAGTACATTAACATATTTACCAAATATTAGTAATATAATACATAAAATAATAAAGTATGGTACAGGTTTTATCCTTTGGAATGAGAAGTGGCGATTATGTGAACCTTTTTCATGTTTGGTATATGGTTTAACTATAAAACATAAGTTTTATAATAATAAAATGATAGTTAATCAATGAACGAAGAGCAAAGTGATGAATAGAATATAGATAAGATGACGGCGAACTTGGACCAAGCAGAAGAGTTGGAAGACAAAACAAACGATATGGTGGATAAGGCAAATACGTTCAAAAAGCAATCACACCAACTGAAAAAAGCGATGTGCTGGAGGAAGTGGAAATTGTACATCATTGGTGGGTCGATTGCTGCGATTGTTATCATTGTGATTTTGATCGTCATTATCGTTCCTATAGTGAATGCCGTGAAAAAAAATAATTAATTCAGTCCGTCGTTTTAGTTTGTTTTAACCATTTTTGTAGTTTTTAAGAAAAACACTTTGATATTAAGAAACTATTAATGCGATCATGACGTGTACTGCTCTGTTTAACTGTAATGATGTTCTAAATTATGAGGATCTCGTTTACTCAGTATTCATTATCTTTTAAACCAAATAAAATGATCTGAATGTGTAATATCATGTGTTGGTTACAAATAGAATAGCATATTCTGGTTTATATTGAATTTGAAATGTCTTTAAGACAATGAGCTATAATTTGGGTTTCAAAATTCATAATGAAACAAAGAATAAATGTTTATTAAATAATAACTTGTTGTTGCATAATATTGTATGTATTTGCTTTATAAAACAGTAAAAATGAAACGCACCTGAATGTAAATAACTGTCAATCCTCTTCGGTATTGCTCAATAAATAATGTAAATTAATTCATATCAATATTTAGTTGTTTTTTAATAATTTTTAATAAAAATTCGGTCTTTTCGAATATAATTGAATTGAAATTATATTAAATTCCATTGTAATTATTATGGAAGGATTTTTTATTTTTATTAAAAATAGTTCAATATGAAACAGACCGAAAAAAAATTTAAAAGGAAGAACAAATTGGCAAACTAAATAAAGCACAAATAATGAAGGCAGTCATTTTCGATTTCAATGGAACCCTTCTTTTTGACGGGAAATTACATAGAGAAGCATGGAACGCGATGTCCTTGAAATACAAAGGACGGCCATTTACCGATGTTGAGTGGGAAAATATCAATGGTTCGCCCAATTCGCGACTTGTGGAATTTGTTTTAAATCGGCAGGCAACACTAGAGGAGGTCAAAGACATAGGACTCGAGAAAGAAAAAATGTATCAAAAGTTTCTTGATCAAAGTGGGTTAGAATTGTGCGACGGGGCAATTTCACTCTTTGAATCTCTTGCGCGAGAAAAAGTGCCGTTTGGTATTGCGACATCGAGTGGGTGGGAAAACGTCGAAGTGTTCGTCGAAAAGTTCAAGTTATTGCATTGGTTTGATATGGACCACATCATTTATAATGATGGAAGTTTGAAAGGAAAACCGAATCCAGACATTTATTTAAAGGCCGCAAGCAAACTTGGGGCAAATCCAAAAAGATGTGTAGTCTTTGAAGACGCCATTTCGGGAGTCAAAAGTGCAACAAGTGCTGGGTGCATTGTCGTGGCTGTCGCTTCAGACTTGAAAAGTGACGTTTTAGAAAAGCTTGAAAGTGTAAAACTCGTTATAAACGATTTTAAAGCTATTAATGTCAACGCTTTGAATAAATTGGTCGAAGAATAAAACTAAGAAGTTGTCCTTCTTTATTTCATTTATATAATTCTTTTTAGTTCGTTTAATGATTTGTTCATTTCTGTTAAAAAATGTTAATTGTACAATTATAATTAAAGAATAATATTTGTTAAACCAACGAAAGTTCAAATCGTGTTTGAAACAATTAAATCAATTGTTTTTTTATAATATTTTTATATTTAAACAAACAAGACAAAAACGTTCTAGTGGAAAACAAATATACAAATAATAAAAAAAATATTTTATAATAATATTATAAATTAATACATATTTTTAAAACAGTTATTATTATACGAAAATGCCGTGTAAATAATTAAAAAAAGAAAATTATAATTAATACTAAAATATTAAAAAATTAATTATTAGACCAATTTATGATAGTAATAGTAATGAAAACTAGAAATGAAACCATACGAAACTAATAATTATGGAAAGAAAAACAAGATGAAACTGTTAAACCTTCGATTGTTATGAGTCGCCCAACCACCCCATTTTCCCCACTAATAATTTCTAACGATTCAGCTGAGAGTTGGGCGAAACACATGGTGGAAGACCCATCCTCGTCCACTTGGTTTTCACATTCAAAACATTTTTTTGTGTATACCATTGCAGGAAAACCGGCGTTTTCAAGGTACGGGTCTGACGTCGAATTAGCGCCGTTCATGGCGACACTAATTGCAATTACTTCTGTTGTGAACGACAACAAAGACGAACTGAACTATTTACGAAGCAAAGATCACTTATTTGTGTTTATGTCGAAAGGACCACTCCAGTTTTGTTGTGCATCGAAGACGGGAGAAAACGTCTTTATAATCCAAAGACAGTTGGAGTTTTTGTTCCATGCGATGTGCTCGATCGTCCCGTTTCCAACCATTCAGTCAATTTTCGACAAGTCGTATGGCACAGATTTCCGAAATATAATTGGGGGAACATACAACCAACTTAAATCGGCAATCACTCATGCAAACACTTCGGCTGGTGTGGTACATAACGCGTACGACATTTATCAATTTGCACCATCAGAAAGAGCTGTGATGACCGAAGCACTGCAAAAGGCTGTTTCGAGCACAAATATCGAATTATTTAAAAGTAATAATGACTGCATTCTGTTCGCAGGAGTGCTGAAAGAAGGGAAAATCGTGTGTTTGGGAAAAAGGTCTGCACAACTCACACCTATGGACTCACAAGTGCTTATCGCTTTTGTGAACTCGATTTCCGCAAGAGGGACAATATCATGGATGCCCCTGTGTTTGAGCGACTTCAACGGTTTGTTTTGGAAAATATCGAATTTGGGCGAATTAAAACTATTTGTTTCTAATAAAAAATCATTTCAATAGTTTTGCGATAAAAAATGTTGGAATTGTGTTAAAAAGTGAAAGCAAAATTATAAAAAGCTGAAATTCAAATGACAAAAAGAAAAAGCACAAATCCACGTGTTTGTGAATTATTTGACCGAAGACTCGGCAATTGTCTTTTGCGCAACACAGCCAACTTCACTGCCACATCTGACAAGATGTTGCGAGTCCTTTGAAAGGGCAATCAAGGCCACAAAGGCGTTTTCTCAAATTGAAAATCCATCGCAAACAATTTGTCCATTTTTATCGAAAAGGGAAATTCTTCATTTTATTGTGTTTGGGAAGACAGATAATCAGGTCTCGGCGTCATCTTATACCGTACACACAACACGAAAAGAACAGAAAAAACTGTTTAGGGTGTATGAAACTTTATACGTAGCAACTGCCGTCGAAGGTTTCAAACAAGAAATGATTTGCGATGAAAATGTAGTTGTTGTAAGCGTCGAAAATAACACGCATTTTGCGTTTGTCAGTTTTCCGAAAATGGTTGACAAGAACAAAATCAACAAAATTTCGACGAACGTACTTTCGTGGGCTGTCAAGGAAGACTCGTTGTGGGTCAAGAAATTTGCTCAGTTTTCATAGATAAATGTATCGCTTTTTGTTTTTCTTTATAATTTACAGAAAAGAAAGTTTTTTATTAATTTTATTTATCGAATTGATATGACTTCTATATCAGTGACAACTCTTCTAAATAGTGTAAGAAGGACTCATACGAAATTCCAAAACTTGAATTTTTTTACTGTCGTATGTAATACAATTATTTATTAAATAAAATAGTACTTTAGAAGTGTAATTATTTGAAACTAACAACTTTACTATTCAAAAAAAGACCAAAGAAATACCAGAAATTTTATTTCGAACAACAAAGATAAAACCTATTAATGATAGTAATTTAAATTAGAATAAACCATTACTCCACTCTTGTTCTTCTTTTGGAAACGTTCTTCTACTTGTGAAAGAATAGGAGAGAAGGCAAACAACAAGTCCGAGCGAATCTTCTGAAGTTCTTCCAAGCTCTTTTTCTTTGACTCGCTATAAAAGACCGACGAGAACGAAGAAAGCAGAGATAATGGCGGACGAGTGCATCAAAACGATTCGTATGGTAGCGTGTGAGATGATCAACAAAGCAAACAGTGGGCACCCCGGTGTTCCCACTGGCTGTGCTGCTATTGCGTACACCCTTTATACTCGTCACCTCAAATTTACACCAAAAGCAAGCAACTGGTTGAGCCGTGACAGATTTGTTCTATCTAATGGCCACGGTTCGTCCCTTTTGTATTTAATGAATCATCTTTGTGGATACAAAGTGAGTCTGGACGACTTAAAACAATTCAGACAACTCGACTCGTTGACTCCGGGACATCCCGAGTATCATCACACTGATGGAGTTGAGGTCACTACTGGTCCTCTAGGTGCCGGTATGGCTACTGCTGTTGGTCTTGCTATAGCCGAAAGACATATGGCTGCTGAGTTTAATAAACCAAACTATGAATTAGTGAACAATTACACTTATGTGTTGCTTGGCGATGGGTGCTTAATGGAAGGAGTCACTTCAGAAGCTTCTTCATTGGCTGGGCACTTGAAGTTGAATAAATTGATTTGTTTGTACGACGACAACCACATCACTATAGATGGTGACACGTCTCTTGCATTCACTGAGAACGTCAAAGAACGATATGAGGCGTATGGATGGAATGTCTTGCATTGCGATGGAAATTGCGTCGAACAGGTCAATGCGGCAATCACTCTTGCGAAATCCTCCGAGAGACCAACACTCATTATGTGCAAAACTCTCATCGGGTGCGGTCTCCCAAATAAACAGGGGACTTGTAAAGCACATGGCGAACCCCCAGGAGCCGACCTTAACTTGATGAAAGAGAATTATAAGATGACTGAAGAGTTCAAAATCTCTGAGACGGTGTACTCAGAGTTCCATGGTGCGGCAGAGAAAGGTGCGAAATTGTATGATGAATGGGAGACTTTATATACCAAATATGCTTCAGAATACCCAAAGGAATACGCCGAGTTAGAAAGAAGAATCAAACGCGACACCTCTAAAGTGTCTTCGATGTTCACTGAAGAACTTGAAAAGAACGAGAAAGGTGAAGCGACAAGAATTTCGTCATGCACTGCTTTTAAGGAACTTGCTAAAGAACTTCCAGAGACCATAGGAGGGACTGCGGATTTAGGAGCTTCCGTCAAAGTTGTCATTCCAGGGAAGTCATTTGATGAAGGGTATGATGGGAGAAACATTCACTTTGGTATCCGAGAACATGCGATGGGAAATATTACAAACGGGATTAGTATCTATGGAGGACTTATTGGGTATTGCTCCACTTTCTTCGTCTTTTCTGATTACTTGAGACCAACCGTCAGACTCGCTGCTCTTTCTGGATACCCGGCAATTTACGTCTTCACACACGACTCAATTGGAGTCGGAGAGGATGGACCAACACATCAACCAATCGAGCATTTGATGTCATTCAGAGCTATGCCAAATGTCGTCGTCTTAAGACCATCGGACGCTAACGAGACTCGTGTCGCATGGAAATTTGCGGTGCAGCACAAGACTGGCCCAACACTTTTGATCTTTGCAAGACAGAATAGCGCAATTATTGACAGAAAAGAATTCGCTAAGTCAGAAAATTTGTTGAAGGGCGCTTACGTGTTGAAGGACTTTGGAACACCAAAAGTCATTTTGATCGCGACAGGGACTGAAGTCGACTTAGCAATTAAAGCTGCTAAGAAATTGGAGACTGAGGGCGTCGGAGCAAGAGTTGTCTCAATGCCATCGTGGGAATTGTTCGAACAACAAACTAAAGAATACAAGGAAAGTGTTTTGCCAAGAAGCATCAGAGCCAGAGTGTCAGTCGAGGCTGGAGCAACTTTCGGATGGGAGAAATATATCGGAATGGACGGCGTTGCGGTTGGAATGAATTCATTCGGAGCATCTGCCCCCATAGGAGCCGTTTACAAGAAGTTTGGCATTACAGAAGAACACGTTGTGGAGGCTGCTAAGATTAGCATCACAAATTCTTTAATTTAAATTTTTTTCTCATCGTTTTGTTCGAAGCAGTTTTAATATATAGTTTAAGTATAGTATATTTGTGGTTTTTATAATTTGAATTGACAATTGTTTTTATTTGTAATTGTTTTTTAAAAGTTAGTGATAAAATTTGTTTTATTGTAAAATTTATAATATAATAATTATTATTTAATTAAATAAAAGTTTAAAAAAAAAAGAAATGTAATTCATTTCTGTTTTTATCGCATCGATATTTTTTTTTATAGTGAATAGTTTAAATATAGCAAAGTAAACTATAATATATAGTAAAATTTGAATAAAAATAAAAAAGTGTGGTTGCATCTTTTTTTAAAAAAACATCAGTTTAAAAATATTATTTATTGAAATTATTGACAATAAATAATTCCAACAAATATATTATGTAATTGTTTGTCAAAGGAATTTTTTGTTGCAAATCTTTAATGATATGATTGTTTATTTATTTTTCAACTGGTTATTCTTTGAGGCGTGCAACAATTTTATACATTGTTTTCAAATCTTAATTTATTGTTAAATTTAAACAGTGATTTTCATTAAAAATATTAAAACAAGCTTTTTAATAATTTATTTACACACGACAATTATTTGTATTTGAAATAAAATATTATAATATTCTTTTTGTACTTTTTTTAAGGTGAAGAGGAAAAATAACAGCTTATTTAAAAGAAAGAAGTACAAAAAGAATATCACAGTATTATGATATTTAAAATTTAAGGTATTAAAATCTGTTTTTTATGATACTATTTTTTATCTTTTGACTTGTCATGAAATGAATTTGATCATTAGTATAACACAAAGAATAAATATGTTTCTATGATTTAAAAATTATTTTTTAAAATATGCTACCCCTTTTTTGTCGAAGATTGAATGGTAATTAGATACAAGCATACGTTTTAAGAATGAAAGGGTATGACAATTAGAATTCTCACAAGAGTAGATATTTTTTTAAAAAACAAACCTAAAAACACTTTTTATCAAACAATCTTTGGTTTTTTGTTGGATAAAATTACGTTTTTAAGAAACCCCATTAATAAAAAAATTCATTTTTCGGGAGATAATATTGTACTTGTTAACTTTTCATTCATAATTGTATATTTCCAATGATACTTATAAATTTTTATATATAAGATGAAGAACATGAAATATACAATTAAAATGGTAATAATTGGATTGTAAAAGCATATGATAATGATAATTATAATAAACAATCTTATGAATACTATTTTACATAAAACTATTTGGTTAGTAAAAAAAATAAAAGAATGCAAACAGAAAATTATTAATATGTTCAAAAAAATATGACAACTCAATTGAATTATTTTTTTAAATCAACAATATCAATAAAAAATTCATTTTTTTTTGTTATAATAAATTTATTTAAAATTTATATTTCCAATTGAATCAGAGTTTCCAAAAAAAACAAGATAAGCCAAGTTAAGTGTTAAGAACAATACTCCTGCTTTTATAGATTTGTAAAATTATAATAGACAAAGTGATAAGTTTGGAAAAATCATTTTTTGGACACTCTGTTTAAATTGATAAACAAAACTAATAATTTTTTTAACTTTATTTATTATTAAATTAGTGAAGTTTTTCATAATATATGATTGATTTACTATAAATTTAGCAAATAAAAATGTTTGACAAAAAAACCAAAAAAATGATTTTTTCGCACTTTTTCGTACAATTTATCGTTTTTATAATTACAAAAACAATTTAATTATTTCATTTATTAATTTGAAATAATAAATGAATAAATTATTATTTATTTTATATTTTTATTATTTTTATAATATCAATATGACAAACAAAAAATTTTATTATATTTATTAATAATCTTATTATAAACTATAATTACTTTTTTATATATTAAATTATCAAAAATAGAAAAAAAAACAAAAAAAAAGTTTCATGATAACTTAAAATCAGTTATTTTAAATTTTAATTCAATAAAATTTTTTATTGTACAACATCTAGTGTTTATTAAACCCATCATTTTATTTCTATCCAAGTTTAGCATACATTTTAAATAAAAAACTTTAATTTTTTCAACAACATTAACCCTTCTCACTATGCAAGAATTATAAATAACTATTTATTTCAATATAAAAAAACAACTCAAAGTTTGTCAGTTCTTGGTCGATGTCAAATTAAATTTGTTCATTTGAAAAGAAACAAGAACCAAAGAACAACGACAAAAGACAATAAATTCATCAAAATATTGAAAATATTGAAACTTTGTTTTTTTTTATTTTTTAAAATAATTTTTAATGAAATAATTATATTCAAAAAATAGTTTTTTGTTTTTTTACATGAGTCTGCTTCTTGTAAGTTTAATATTTTTATTTTTTTGCAAAATTAAAACAAAATTAAAGGTTAAAAATATTTTTTTCAATTACAACTTTTTGTTTGAATATCAAATACATTCTTTCGTCGTTGGTTGTATTATAAAAAATAAACATAACAGTTTATCGTTGATCTCTTGGTGGTCAATATGAACAGGTACTTTTTGTTTTTAATTTAATTTTTAAAAAATAAATTTTATTAACAAACTTGTACAGATAGTAGAAAAATAGGGTGTCAGGAATAAATTGGGTGTCAAATAAATTAGGGATTAGTTAATGTAAAAAAAATGGGTTTCTTTTTTTTTATTTTTTCCCCTCACAAAAAAAAATATAAAAAACCATTAAATAACTCAAAATCAATCTGACACCCAATTTATTCTTGACACCCAAATTTTCTACTATCTGTAACACATTATATTTTTAAAGTGTTGTTTTATTAATTGAACAATTTAACAATAAATTGATGTTAGTATTTTATTTTTTTATTATAATTTTAATCGTAATTATTTTAATAAACATATATTATAATACCACATAATCGTTTTTTTTAATTTCTTAGTCATTTAAAACATCAAATTAACAATAACGACATATGGCTTCGTAAAACAATCAGAAACATTTATATTGATAATTATACAATATATTAATGTCAATTATCATTAAAAACTATCAGATTACAACACAAATAAAAATTTATTTTTTTAAAAAAAAGCATCTAATTTTTTCAATTGACATTTTTATGGCTAAACAATTCACCGAAAAAATTTCCAAATACGGTTTTTGAAGAGCGGATTTTTTCAAGAGCGATCATTTTGGACTTAAACTAAAATGTGGTTTTCTATTGAGCGGTTTTTAAGGTTTGATTGGCTAAAAATGCCCGTTTTTAACAGAACAATAGTTACCATACCCTCCCGCTCTAAGGTTTGACTGTATAAAAAACAAAACAGTTATTTGGTACTCACGCCTTGTTTCTTTTTATTAACAAAACGGTTTAACGTTTTATCATATACTGATATTCTAGAAATAATTCACTTTCATTTTTTTGTTTATATTGGTTTGCATGTTTTTTGTTTTCTAAAAAAATGTATTTTTTTTACCAACAATATTTTGAATGAAATAAGTAAAGTTTTCTTATAATTTGGGCAAATTTAAAGTACAGTAGAAACTCTATCGGCGTGTGGTTTTGACCAATCAAAAGTTGCCTACACACCGATAGAATATTATGATTTCCCATATATTTGGCACCAAAACCCGCAAAAATAATTTCAATTGCAAATTTGTTTTTATTTTAAAAGAGTAAAGACTTGGTAATAAAAACTTAAAAAGAGAAAAATTATCAAACAGAAATAAATTCAAAAAAGATAAGAGAAGAAAAGCATAAAATGCTCTTCAAAAAATATTAAACTTTAAATGATAATAAAAAATGCACCGACTTCCACACCAATCACAAGAGCACGCTTGTGATTGGTGTGAGGACAGAATTGATACCACAAAACTTAACAATTTCAGCAAGGAAGTCACAGATATTTACGACACATGCAGACAATAAGCCTGACGTGCTCATCCAAGTCTTTGAGGGCGAGGCATCTATGACATCACATTGCAACCTGCTTGGAAAGTTTGGGTTGTTTGGTATCTTATTAGCACCACATGGAGTCTCACAGTTGAAGTCAC
>NW_004440286.1:322935-330348 GCF_000330505.1 Entamoeba invadens IP1
TCAACAAAAGACAAAGAAGCAATTGAAGCAATTATCAAGGTACACTCGAGTTGTAAATTGACAAGAATCTGCACCAAAAGTCCACGTGTTTATACAAAAACACAATGCGTTTTTCTTATTCTAAACAATTAAACGATTTAAAAAAAATTCACAATATTATTTTATGTTTACACGTGTCGCGTTTTTTTTCAAAAAGACAAAAAATACATTTTGTCATTTTTCTTGATTGTGAGTAGTTTTACAAATTTCATTATTTTTTAGTTTTTTTGCCAGAAATTAAAAAAGAAAAGAAAAAAAATTTACACACCTTGGGAAAACCATTTTCATGATTCCACACACCGATAGAATTTTTACTGTATTATGAATTATAATTTTAATAATTTTTAGTTAAAAAATAAAAAACAATAAAATATTTTATATAATAAATGTATTTACAGTAGGAGGAAATATGGGAGTGCTAGTTAAAGGAGGATGCTCGTAACTATTGGTTAATTTCAATTTAAAACAATATAATTACTATTAATTTTAATATAAATTATTAATCAAAAAATTAATAAAATGGAAAAACTGAATAAATTTATATTAATTATTTATTATTAATAATATTAAATAAATTAATATTTAGATTAGCATCACACTTTTTCCGTTAACTGTAAACCAATATTGTCCGAATTGTAATTATAAATTATTGTATTAATTAAAAAAATATTAATAAATTTGTCTATTTTTGGAAATAGTATAAATAGAAACAGTATGAAATAATTATTTAAACCATATTTTATTAGTATACAGATCAAGTTATTACTGGGTGCCTGAATTATTTTTAGAAATGAAATCTTTGGCAACTATTTTCATGTCAATATTTGATTAAGTTGGTCTTTAAAAGTTGTCCTGGCATTTTTGCACCATCAAAACTGGAATATTATGGGAAACAGTTCGAAACACTCCAAAAACATCGTTTCATAATATTTACTTGGTTTTCACCTTTTCCTTAATTCCTATTGTTTTAAACATATTTTGTGTATATTTTTGTCAAATAAACAACGTTTTTAGAGAGTCAAATTTTTTTTAAAATAATTTAAACCACAATTTTTACAAGGATAAATCCAATAATATATTGGCACCCATTAAGTTTTTCGTCTATTTAATACTCTATTTGTTCTTTTTTATACTTAAATAAAAATGGGTTTTACATGGTTATATATTATTAGTATTTTTATAATTAAAATATATAGTTTTTGTATCAAATCAGAATAAAATGTAGATATGATATTAACATTGTATTATAACATTTAATATGAAAAATAAAAATCAGAAATTAAATTATTGTTTCTGTTTTAATTCAAATAATTGCTTGCATCATTAATATTTATAAAAAAAAGAACTGGTGTATAAAATGTGTGCGTTTATTTAATTCATAAAACAGCAACTAATTCTTAACACCAAACATTTTTTGTTGCTGAGAATAAACATTACTTATTGTTTAGAAAATTACATTTGCATTTTTTTTGTTACTGATATAGTTAACAACAACTAATACTTTTATTTTCAATGTATTTTTAATAAAATAAATTGTTTTACTCTATGAGTAATTAAGTCGACTTTTGTTGTCTAATTTCAAACCACAATTATTAAAAATTTTAATACATTTGTTTGACTAGTTTTTTAGTTTGAATGGAAAACTAAGATCAATTTTTTTTAGTTATCAATATTAAAAAAGAAAAAAAAACAAATTTATACTTTTTATCAAAATAACAAATCAAACAATGTCAAATATACAGGGAATTCACTATATTACAATAAATACCAATAAAAGGGATTTGTAATCAAAATAATATTCCCTTTTGATTTAAAAATGAATAAAAACACTAAAATTTCAACGATTTTATTTATTTTTATATCAAAAATAGTAATTTTTTAATTTATACAAGATGACGAAATGTTACAAACATTTCAAACAAATTTGCTTCAAATATATCACAAATTATCTGAAAGTTTAAACAATTCGTAACAACATAATTGACTACCTTGAAACCACAAAGAAAACAAAAAAGATGTTTTTCATTCAAAGGGAAAAAATTATCATCTTAATTATTTTAAAACTCAAATTAATTTAATTATTTTTCAAAATAATAGTTATACCAAAAATACCAAAACATGTTAGTTTTGAATTCGTATCTTTTTTATTCTTTTTTGTGATTATATTTCACAATTTTTGTTGTTTGACTGTTTTTAAATTTGAGCACAGAGAACCAACTTACTTTTTGTTCAAAAACAGGAAGTTCTCTAATTTTAGAATTACAACACTATTTTTTCTATAAATAAAAAAACAATTTTTTGCTTTAAAAAAAACTTGAATATACCCTTTACAAGATATTAAAAATGTTAATTATATGTACATACAACCCAAGTTATTTTTGTTGGAATTGTAAAAATAACTACAACTCAAGGTTTATATTTTTGAATTGAAAACACTATTAAAGATATTATTTTTTAAGAAACAACTCCTTTCAAAACAAAACACAAATCTAATATTCAACTTTGCTTTGTTTTTCTTTCAACATTAGATCATTTACAATATTTGTTTGTGTATATTTTATTGGTATTCAATGAGATTTCAAACAAATTATGTTATCTTAACGACTTATTGAAATGCAAATTCAGTTAATACAATAAATTGAAAAAATAAATATTGTTAAATTTGATTTCATTTTTCATAAATATAATTTACTATTTTTTACATTGTTTAGTTGATTTGACTCGAATATTACAAAATTTATCAGTCAAAAATATTGATAAAATGTAACATTAACCACCTTGTTTTTGCGATAAATTTCTTTCTCTTTTAGTGTATGATACATGTATTAAAATAAATCATTCTGTATGTATGTCATATTTTTTTGTTGTGAATATTAATATTTTTATTGCTAACAAATTGGTTGAAATTGATTGTGAACTCTTACTTACATTTGTACATGGTATAGAATTGTGATTAAAATGATTTTGTTCAAAGATTTAATTTAAAAGAAATAAATAGTTTTTAAAATTGTAAACTCAATTCGACAAAATATATAAAAATAGATTTTTTTCATAACATATTTTTATAAAAATATAACTTTTTTAATCAATATTTTTTTGTTTATTTTTTGTATTGACCGTTTTTTCTTTAAGTACGATTGATTAAAATTTTTAAAACACAATTATTTATCAAAAATTGTAAGCAATAATGCTTTGATTATTTGGTTTTATTAATTTGAAATATAAAACACCACAACTGAAAATTGTAACCTTATTTTATATTAAATTGTGTCAAGCAGACTAATGAATATAATTGTTCATTTTATACACTTATTTTTTACTCTGCTACCAATCATTCTCTTCAAATGCAATATTCGGTTTTAAATCACACTTTGTTTAAATGTGGTGTTTAGTTATTATACAATTTCCTCTTAAATAGGGTTTTAATGTTTATTAATATTCAAATTAAAAAAAATCTTTTAACCTTTAATAATTTTTAGATGTTTGAGACGTGAATACTTACGAAGAAAAACTTTTTTACCTTGAAATGATAAAAAATGTTAGACTTTTTGCTTTATTATGGAATAGTAAATTTTAATTATTTGGTATTATATTGGTTTCCCAAAAGTGTATTTTTTGGTGTAATAATGATTTATTTTTTTAATTAAAAATAACATTTTAAAATAATAAAATTTAAAAAATTGCGGTTTCATATTATAACAGTTATTTTAAGAAGAGTAATCGGAGTGCCAAAAAACTTACTTAACTCCTAGATTAATAATGATTGAAGAAATTGTGGTTATATTTTGATTTTTTTATATTAAAACCTTTAACTTAACACTCAATTGAATTCTTTGAAAACTTTTGGTTTGATTGCTTGTTTTTTTTCATGAAAGCTTTTTCTAAAATGTTTGATTGAAATAATAATTAACTTTATTTGATCTTTTTTCAAAAATGCAATTACAGGCGACAATACAGTTGCTTTTTTTTCGAAAAAATCCAAGAAAAAAAAATAATATACAAACCCTTTTTCAAACAAATACAATTATTCTTAATATCAAATCTTGTAAATTAAGAATAAATTACAATTGAATTATAAATGAATGAAAACTGAAAAACAGAAACCCGACAATTTCATTTGGGAAAAACTACATAAAAATAATAATCAAACAAACAATTTAAAATATCACTGGATTTATGGTGCTAAAAATACGATCCTCAATTTTTACGTCATAATTTGGGTTTATATTAATAAGTTTTATGTATTTCCCTAATTTGTAGTTAACATTTCAATGATTTAAAACAGCAGTTTCCTCATACTTCTCAGTCTATTAATATTTTTCCAATGTGAGCGAAAAGCCGTTAAAAACAACATTATTAATGAAACCCTAAATTCTCAAACATTTAAGAATTTTTCGAACAAAAAGAATTTGTTATTGTTAAGGAAGAACGTTAAAAAGATGCTGATGAGCGGGACTTTAGCAGACCGACAGAAAAGGCGCAAATAATTATACTAGCAAGAAGTTAAATAAAATAATAATATAATTGAAAAGAAAAAAGAAAGAAATAAGATAGGAAAACACAACGACCAATCAATATTAACAAAGGAGTGTTTGCTGGATTTCCGTGTCATTTTGTTGGATACGGACAATAGAAAGTCCGTCGGACTTTTTGGAGAGAAAAGCAGCACAAAGCTTTCGTCCAACATGTTGGATCAGTTCGTTTGTGTAAACCACATTTCCCTTTTTTATCTCAAAGACATAGTCCACGATTACTGTGTCTTTCCTCCCACCTTTTATGGAACACCGTAAAGAGTATCCCATCACAAACAAAATGTCTACAATGAAATTGATCGACTCACCCAAAGCAGATTTTTTCTTCCGACAACGAGCTGTCTTCTCATTGATGTTCTTTGCTAAGTCAGTCTTGTAATGCTGATACACTCGCTCCCGCAAAATCTTTTTGACTTGGATCGGCTCTTGGTTCTCAAATTTTATCGCATTGACTTTGAAGATTGGTAATGAGACCCCTTCCCGCTTTTGCTCGGTACATAGCTCGATCTCTGCCTCGCGATTGATCAAGGCAAGGATGAATGACCGAGCGCACGCCTGGTGGTCACGCATTTCTTTATACTTTTGTTTCATCAAAATAACATTTGGAGTTTCTATATTTTGTTTTATTAAAACAATTTGTCCGTTAATTTTTGTTTTTCGCTTTTTTAAGATAAAAAATTTTGTAAATGCCATCATCATGTGTCATTTATTAATTACTTCAGCAAGTTTTTGGCATCTGATATCGGGTCTTTTCTTGTTGAATAAATTTCATATTTGGGAAACAACGTACACACTTTTTAACGATATATCGAAGAATTATTAAAAAACAAATTGGGTTCCTTAAAACAGTCTGAATTAAACCAGACTGTTTGTGCGAAATCAAGCAAGTTCAACGGAATTAAATAATTATCAAAATTATATTTTTGGTTTACAAGAACCTTGCAAGATATTGTTGTAAAACACGAATAAAAAACAAAAAAAACAAAGGGGGTTTATTTTTAGGGCAAGTTTTAATTATATCGATCATAATACAAGAAAAAACACCCAAATTGGATTTAGGTGTTATGTATCAAGGGGTTTTAAAACGTAACATTTTTTTGTGTAAAGTTTTTTAGATTTCAAGACGAATAGTTTCTTGTAATTTTTTACCTTTTGTAATATTTAGCCATAAGTTTAAATTTTATTTTATAATTGTCGGGTTTGTTCACTATTTTTTCTAAAACTGTTTAAATATAAAAGGCTCTTGAAAACGCAAAAAAAAACTTTTGTGTTCTTAACATAAATTCAAATTGTTTTGTACAAGTTGAAAACATGCAAATATTTTTTATTATAAATATAATAATTTATTATTAAAAAGAATTATAATATATTTAGTAAATATTTAAGTATAAATCATATTTATTCTTAAATATTATGTTCTTTAATTTCATTAAATTATTATATATTAATAACAATTTACTATAAATTTAATTTATACAAAAAATGAAAAAGTTATTTATTTTTATTATTATAACTTCTTATAAAAAAAAGATTGTTTTTTACTTGTCAAATATATCTCACCAAACTCCACAACTCATTATACAATTCACAACAACACAACAAGTTGGAATATAAGTTATTATATAAACATAATATGTTATCTTTTGATGTATTCTGTCCAAATGAATATTATTTAATAATGTATTGTGTGTTGATCTAACATATTTCGATTTGGAAATAATGAAGTTGTATCAAATAAAATAACCAAACATTACAATGTTGCCAATATTTTTTCCCTACTTAGCGACTTTTAACACTTTTTAATTGAACAAATGCCGACTCAAAAAGTAAATATTATATTTTGATTTGTTGTTCTTGTGATTGGTGCTTTTTGTATGTATGAACAATGAGTCATTTGAAGTTATTGAATTGTAATTAATGTTTTTCTTGTACTTTATTTTGAATTTCACATTAAAAAATATTATTTTTGTCGAGTCGTGTGGTAGTGCTATGTTATTAACTTACTAATAAAACTCCAAACGTTTATACATTCAACGGTATTGATTTACATTATTGTTTATAGTTGTAAGTCGTTTAAATTAGTGGGAATGTAATATTATTGTTGTTTTTCCATCATCTAACATCTTTTTTGTCTGCTTCATTTTTTTCATCAGTGAACCAACTTGATTTGGTGTGAACTTTTATAATTATTTTGTATTTAAATAAATCAGAAGTATGTATACTTTAACAATTCTTTGTGAAAAAAAATCATATTTAAATAATTTTGTCTTTTGGATGTGGACTTAAACAATTACTTTTCATTATAATCACATTTTAATAAATTTATTGTTAATTAATTGTACTGCATCACGGGTAAATCATACAGTTTCTTTACTGTTAAACCAATCTTATTTTGTAATTATTGTCCATGACACTAACCATTGTAAGTATGTTAGTACTCATCATACTGTATTATCAAGTCTATCATTTATTTATATTACTCACCAACGTTTTTAATTACATTGGCGCGGACTAGGTTATGTTTCTTATTTGTGACATTTTTTGTTTTTTAATTATATTAAATTTAAAATATAGTTTTTGTTATTAGTTGTCAATATAGTTATTATTATTGTTACACACATATTTTGTAAATATGTACAAAAAATCGTACACATGTTGTATAACCTAAAATATAAAATAGAGTCAGTTTTTTAACGTTATCCTTTTTGCAAAAAAATACACTAAAATTATTCAAAAAATTGGGAATTGGGTAATAAATCATCAAAATGGTAAAAAAACTGAAACAATGATTTTCGAGCGTTTCGTTAAAATTCCCGATATATTCCATTTATTAACATCTAAA
>NW_004440286.1:330448-367851 GCF_000330505.1 Entamoeba invadens IP1
AAATCAAATGGAAATGGAAATGGAATGTATATTAGATAATGGATTTGATAGTTGTTCTGAAGACAACTCAATAAGCGATTTTGATACAAAGTTATATGAAGGTATCATTGAAGACAAAAAGACGACACAAACAACTCATAAACGTTGTACTGACCCAAATTGTACTGAATGTTGGTCAAAACAAATATTTATTGAAAAATATTTTTCAGAAATAAATTTCACACATAACACAGAAGGAAAAACGAAAACACAAAATATTCAAACTACGCCAATAAATTGTTTTTAGAAGTTTTTGATGATGAAATATTGAAAATAATCACCAAACAAACTCATAATTATGCAATACATAAAAAGGTTATGGATTGGAAAGAGCTAACTCTTACCGAAATCCAAGCTTTTATAGGCGTTGTTATTATGCAAGGTTTCAACTTCTATGGTAAAAAACCACTTACCGAGTTATACACCAATGATTGTTCTTGTTATTACAAAGCGTTGTTTCCATTATATCGACTAAAGCAACTTTTCCATAACATTCATTTTGATGACAAAGAAACGAGAGATGCGAGGCAAGAAAAGTTCAAAAGAAAAAATGAAGCAATTTATGAAATATTCGAAAGAATTAACAACAATTTTCAAAATGTTTTTATTTCTGAAAAGAATTTAGTCATAGATGAAATTATGTCTCCTTTTTATGGACGTTGTCCATTTAAAGTTTACATGCCTCTTAAACCAGAAAAATATGGTCTAAAAACATTTGCTGTTGTTGATTGTAAAACGTTGTTTGTGTCTAAAATGACAATGTATTGTGGCGGAGAGTATAAAAAGCCTATAAATAGAACAAACAATATATCACACAACACAGACATAAAACTGGATTGGAAGAAACTGAATCAAATTGAAAAAAAAACCAAAAAGGAAAAGGGCAAGTCAATTCCAATCAGAGTCACGATTATGGATTTAGTGTCTCATTTACTAGATAAAGACCGCGTTTTATGTTGTGATAATTATTTTGGAACTGAAGAGTTGTTACAACAACTAACATCTCGAAGGATGTCATATATTGGTACAGTACGCCAAAATCGGTTTAGAGTGTGTAAATTATTCAAGAGCGACGATACAGACAGAGCAGTTTTGTTCAAACATGAAGGGATTGAATGGAACATGTTAAGATATAAGGAAAACGCAACAAAGCCCGGAGTGTTTATAGTTACAACGAACAGTTCAAAAACAAAACTTAGCGATAAAGATGGAACACCAGAAACTATTTTGAGATATAATAAACTTAATGGTGGTGTTGATATGGTGGATAAACTGTGTGAAATGCATTCATGTCGAAGAACGTCAAGAAGATGGACTGTATCGTATTTCTTGTTTTAAGCAGATGTTTGTGTGCATTACTCGTTTGTATTATGGAACCTTAATACACTCAAAAAAGATAAAGGGGAATTCATGAAAAAATTGGCACTTGAACTAGCAACACCCTTTGCTTTGCAACTGAATCGTTCAGGTATTTCAACGGAAAGAATGATTGCTTTAAAAAAATTCGAAATACCGATGTGTTGTGATTGTGTAAATGAAAAATATGTTACTGTTAAAACTAACAGTAAGAGAAAAAATGGGCTGTGTTATAACTGCAAAATTCTAAATCAACGAAAACAACGTTATTTTGTGAGTTGTGTAGCACCTTGAGCATTACATGGTGTTGTAACTTGTGTAAACACAATATATGTGATTTCTGTTTTAGTAAAACATTTAAATAACAATTTGTTATTGTTTTGTTATTATTTTTTACAATAAAATGAACTGGATAAAAAATATCTAGATTTGACCTTGGTGAAATAAATAAAAATAAAAGTTTCAATTGACATCCTAAGGTTAAAATAAAATGCGCGGGCCGGAAATCTATAACCTATGGGTGTGTTAATCAACTTCCAGATTTAGTTGTCCTTCATTTCATAATTTTGTGTTCATTTTTGATATAATAAACGGTTTTCAAAAAAAAACAATAATGACTTTATTATATTGTTTAAATAACTATAGTTTAAAACCAAACTGAAACTATAAAAAAATTATAAACAATACTATATATTTAATAGTTTTTGTGTACCAGAAAAAATAGATAAGAAATTAAAAAAATCAACGAAAAACTAAAAAAAAAAGTGAGTAATGGTGACTCTTCATCCACTCGGTTTAAATTTGGTCTTTGAGTGTTTGAATTTTCGAACACTCCAACGGTTGCGCTTTGTCAACAAGAAGATTTTCTTTTTGACACAACACATTTCGCACCTCAGTATATACGACACAGACGGCCCAAAGCTCATTAAGTCACAAATTCAGGTCGACAGTTTGTTCATCTTACCAACACAAACATCTCCGATCGACAATGACATTTTTAAAGACCTTTCATGGATCAATTTACTCAAAAATACAAAGACACTCATATACGACTACGAAGGTGTTGTGAGTCAGGCTCAGTTGCTCCAGTGCATTTCTTGTAGGTCAACTTCACACCTCGAAGTTGTAATGGACCACGGAACCCAAGCCGAGCACGCCCAAGGCGTTCAAAATATCATCAACACCCTTCCCAGCCTCACCAATTTGAAAATTGCCATCGACCCCTTCAATGATACAACAACTAAATCGCCTATTCTGTATAACATTGAACGGATGAGTAACTTGGAAACTGTGCAGGCATTTGGGTATAACCACTCTTTTAAACGCATTCCAAATCTTTCGAAACTCAACATGTTTGTTAATTTTTAACTTTGTGTTCAAAGTTAAAAAAACTATCTTTACAGTTTTGTTTAGCATTCTCACAAATAGATTTGTTTCGATATTTCAAGATTACTCCGATTTCATCACTGACGCAAGTACGTTTTACAACTTGACGTCGTTAACAATACGTGAGGGCGATAACAGTATCGTCCCCGTCGATCAGTTGTTAAGGCTTCGCTGCCTTCCCCACCTGAGATATTTGAATTTAAAGAAGGTGCAAGTTGGCTTTGATCCCTCATTGGTGAAATTATCGGAAATTCGTGGGATCGAAAAGGTTTTTTTGGACTTCGATATTCAACTCACAGACGACTCAGTTAATCACCTCTTGGCCTTTCCGCCAGTATTCACCATTTTCCTTTCAATCACGATCGACCAAGGTTTCAGAAACAAACGGCTGTTACCCTCCAATATCATTGTGGACCAATTGTATATGGAGCATCCAACCCTTCCAAACGTATGTATCGACGACTTGTTGACGCGTGCAAAGTTGATTACAACAGATCAGGACAACCTTTTCTTCAAAACAATGTCGTTTGTGCAGACCTTGCAATGCCTGAACACTTCAATGTTCCAGGCCGACTGCACTCCTTTCCTGAATTCCATCCTTTTATGTGGTGACGTTCCAGACAACTCACTCAAACTCAACAAGATTGAGAACTTGAAAAAAATCAAAATTTATGATTCAATTGTCGGAACGCTCGAGTTTTTAAGGGGATGCGACTTGGATTCGTTTTTGCTAGTGAACTGCACGTACCCAGAAAATCAGTTCGGGCTCATTTTGGAACAGAGAAATCTCCTCAGCCTGACACTACTTGTCTCTCCACAGATACTGAAAAGAGAACAAAACGACATGCTCTTTCAACTTCCTTATTTGCAGTTTCTGAGAACGGCATACTGTAACACGATGATCGAAGAAAATTTCCATTTAATAAGAAAGAATTTCTGAGTGGTGTGTGGAATGGAGTGACGCCAAATTGTACTATATTTCGGGAGATTGTTTGTTTTATTTGGTTCACTATAGTAATATATAGCTTTTTAACTATTTATTTTTTAAAATTACTTGTTTTTAATAAAAATTATTATAATATATATATATAACACACTTGAAAAAATAGTTGTAGTTAATTAAATTAATAATCATAATAAATTTTGTTTTTATTTATAGTTTACTAATGAATGTTGAAAAAATGGTAATAAATAGAAATAAAACCAATAAATATAGTAAATTTCACAAGATTGATAAAGTGAGATATGTTGTCGAATGAGAAGACATTTGAGCAGTAAGTTTAGAAAGAAAAACATTTCAAAAAACGGCATCCTCGCTGAAGACAATTATCAGGCTCGGTGTATTTTGCCTTTTCTTTTTCTTGTTCAATGAGCATCTCTCTTGAAAGTTGGTCAAAGATTGTCGTGATGTTTGATCCATCCTTTGCACTACAGTAAAAGAACTTGGCTCCAGAGAGTTTTTTCGACATTGCCTCGATTTGCTTTTGATCAACAACAACGTCAGAGGTTAAATCACTCTTATTGCCAACAACATATATAATCGGGGTTGTTCCCAAACTCTTCTCCTGGATATCGTCAAACCAAGACACGACGCTGTCAAACGATTTTTGTTTCGTCATGTCGTACACAATCATAATACCATGGGCTCCACGAAAATAGCACGATGTGATGTTTTTGAAACGCTCTTGTCCAGCTGTTTGTCACATATTAGTCCACACACATGAAAAAAAACAAACCCGAGTCCCAAAGTTGAAGTCTGATTGTTTTGTCGTCGACTTGTGTTTGCTGCACGTTAAAATCTTAGTAGAAAGTTGCAACAACAAACCTTAGGTGTGTAATCAACACCCACTGTCGAAATGTAAAGGACGTCAAATTTGTCCTGGCAGAGCCTTTTCGTAATGGAAGTCTTTCCCACACCCGACTCACCAACTAACAGGACCTTGAGCGACTGCTCGTTATGATTCATTAAATGAGATAAGAGTTATATCGCTTTTTATAGTGTTTACAGAGTCTAAGCTTTGTTTGACAGTTCGATGTTTTAACATAAAACCAAAAATAGAGCTATCAGTATAGTTCTATTTATTATATTCAAATGGTTTTGATATGTTTTTTACATATTTGTTTAGCTTATGAGAGGTTTTGTGTTCTGAGATTTCGTGTTTGGTCGTTTTGGAGGTCAACGAATACAAGATAAGTCAATCGCGATGATTTTTACACTTTCTTTTTTGTTTCTAGATTTTTAAATAAAAAAATTATAGTATATTTTTATTTGTAAATCTAGTATTTTAAATATATTATATATTATTAATTTTTAGTTTAATAAATATAGTTAAGTCATTTTTACTTCGCATAGTTGATTATTTATTTTTAGTATTATTTTTACCAAAATCCACAACAAATTTTTTTGTTTGTTTTCTTAACAAAAAGTCTTTTATATTTTAATTAAATAAAAGTTAAAAGTTATATAGTTTTTTTTCTTGTTTTTTTTTGTTTTCTCAACACCTTAAAAACATTAAACAAAAAATAATTAATATAAAAATCGGGAAATTTCTACTTTATTTATTACTTTTCCTGTTTTTAGATGTTTATTATATGATTAACAGTACACAAGCAAAAAAGGGAAAAACATCAAAAAATATTTATATATCCCATTCATAAAAAGTCAATAAAAAACAAGGGGTTATATTAAGTGCTAATAAAATAATTGTATTTTATTATTTCAATTCTAATTTAATTACTTTTTCAAAAAACTCAATTTTTATACAAAAAAATAAAACATTTTTGAATTCCAAAAGTTTAAAAATAAAAAACAAAAAAATAAAAAAGTAAATGACACAACAAGATGAAATAATCACGTTGTTGTCACAAATAATTAGTTTAGTTGGTGGTCCGACACCTCAACTCACATCCTTAACCAAATTTTATTCAAATTTATCAGGGAGTTATGATGACATGTTAAATTTATTATTAGAAGTTCCCCTTCAAAATTTAGTGTGTGATACAACCCCGACACTCTCGTTATTACTCTCTCCAATCTTTCATTTTCTTCTCCCTTTTTTGACATCCCAAAACGAAGTACCCGACCTTCCAAAATCAATCCCAGTGTTGTCATTCCTCCACAGAACAGATCACACCATTTCTCCACCACAAATCGTTCCGTCTCAAAGATCGAAAATTCTAGAAGATGTGATCTCGTTAGTCAACCCAACAAAACGAATCGAAATCACAGCAGACTCACTCGAAGACGCAAATGAACAAATTTCAATCTCCGCACTTCGTCAAGCCTCAAAACCGTATGCTTGTCACTTTCTTTTTTACGAGCACTCAGAAAATACAGGTGGTTTAGTTAATTTTGAAGGTGTTTTCGAGTCGACCCCAATTAAAGTTTGTTCAACTATATTTTATAGTAAAACAACTATCAAAGAGAACGAGTGACCAGTAGTATGACTTTCCCCTAAAAAATCGGGAAACTGTGGACTTTTTAGCCGCAATCACAAGTGGCTTGTCATCTTGTCAGACTGTCAATCTTGGGAAGATTGATTTGGACAGCGGTACTTTAGGGAACTTTTTGGGGAAGTGTATTTGTAATGGTTTGTTTCTAAAGGCACTAGGCTTCGTACCCGAAATTTCTATCATCAAAAATTAGTATGTGAAAACGTTAATAAAACAAGAAAGATATTTTTACCCGTTTTATTAGCGTTTTTCGATACTAATTTTTGATAATAGAAATCTCGGGTACAAAGCCTCAAAGGCACCCCTTTTGACTCACAACCGATTAATGAAAAGGGTTTGACTCTTCGGACCGGACTTTTCTGTACAAGACATTGTCACTACAAAACCCTCGAGTCGACGAGGCGGTGCTCCTCGGTATTATCAAACGCGACTCGTTCTCAAAAAGCTCAGAGACGGAGCAACTGATCAAAATCATATTGAACCCATCCGTCCAAAACCCACCCGACCTTTCAACCCAGTTTCTTGCGTTGATTGCATATGCTTTTGTGTATCAGAACTGCCCAAATAAGGAGAGAGACACTTATTGTCTTTCAAAGGCATTTACAAGATATCCCCGAGGGACACAAAGCACGGCGGGGATCTTTTGTGGGTTAGTTGCTCTTGGCATTTTCCACTTTGGTGGAGGATTTGATGTCGACCAAGTCGAGGCGATGAAACGAATAATGAATGGCGCGAGGTATGGCAAACCTTTGAATATCATTAATTGCACAGAAGGCACAACAAGTACATTTGGATGGGAATTGGAGAGTGCTGAGAACATCGAGAATTTCCAAGACGTCAGATTTGATAACCGAAGGATCCCAACCCTTATCACCGTGCCGGCAGTGTGTTTGTCCCTTGGACTTGGGTACTTTGATACCGACAATTTCGATATAGCACAAATAGTGGAACTGCCTCGGGGACTTCGCGACATCTGTGCGATTCGGCCGGATGACATCTTTGCACGGATTTTGTGTAAAAATCTGATTTTCTTTGACAAAATAGAAAAGAGTGAGGCCTGGATATTTGCGAACATTCCTGAAGAACTGTCCCATCGCAAGTTCTCTGCGTTTGAAATGGTGAACGCAAAGTACTTTATTATAGCGTCGGCGTGTTATGTGTTGGCTTTAAAATACGCGGGAAGCTTTGATAGTGTTTTAAAGAGTGTGTTTCTCAAGTTCATTAAGAAGATTCAAGACAGTCTATTTGCGGCTATTCGATCGGCAAATCAGAATTTCACGTTGAACACACCGCACTTTGACAGATCTTTGAAAATAATGTGTTTGTCCATTGCATTGCTCTTTGCGGGGAGTTGTGATAAAGAAATATATGAGGTGTTCAAACGAATTTATTCAGTGTGCGATGAGTACATCACATTTGGTTCTCACGCCGTCATGAGTACATCAATTGGTCTTTTGTTCTGTGGGTTTGGCGAGTTTTCACTCGACTCTAAGAGTTACAACATACCAAAATTGGTACTGGGCTTTTATCCCCTCTTTGAGCCGGACATTTCAAACGAAGTGATCTACCCAAATTTATTGAAACAGGTCGGGTTGTTGTGTCTTGAAAAACGGTACTTTAGGTGCTATAATTACTCAACAAAACAATACGACACGGCAGATGTCGAGTTGGTGTTATCAGAACAAGGGCAAGACGAGTATAAAACAGAAACGATGAAGTGGTCGTTGCCATCTCTCTTACCAAAACTTGAATTTATAAGCAAAATAAAAACGACTCATAACTTTCTCTTCAATCAACTCGACATCAAAGAAAATGGTGGGAAAGTGTTGTGCGTGAAGAATTCTATATTTGCGAAAGACGTGGATATGGAGGATTTCGAAGACGAGTTGGGCAGTGAAGATCAAGACGTTCTGATTGTGCGGAAGATGGCGAGTGCAGTTGAAAAGTCCTCAGAGTGGATGATGAGCAAAGTTCGCGAAACACAAAGAAATGCGCTTGAGACTTCGATTCTCAAGTTACTAGTTGCGGGGTTCAAAATGTTTGGGGATGAAAGAATGAGACTTATTGCAGAATCCGTAAATTTATTACTTTGATTTGTTATGTATTATTAAATTGTGGTGTCGACAAAACGTTGAAACATGACATGTGGAATTGATAAAATTAGGTCAATGAAAAGATCTACATTCTTTAGAGAATAACACACTTCTTTTTGGGCGTTTTTGCTTTTGTGGCTTTGTCTTCGATATTTTTATTCAGAACCATTTCAACGGCCGTCTCAAAGACTTCAACTAACCCTTTTCGAGTTAGGGCGGAGCACTCCATGTACTTCGCGCAATCCAGTTCGGTACACATACTCTGTCCCTCCTCGGGAGTTATCATCTTGTTCCCTTCAACTTCTATTTTTTTGACCTCTTGCGCGTTTTCTCGAAGATCAACCTTAAGACCAACCATCATTTTAAATTCGTCTTTACAATACTTTTGGATCTCGGGGTACCATTTGTCCTTTAAATTTGCAAGCGAGGCACTGCTATTTACTGCATAACAAAGAAGAAATATGTCTGTGCCAGGGTACGATAGTGGCCTAAGCGAATCAAACTCTTCTTGACCAGCTATTGGTTATTTGTGTTTCTTAAGCACCGTTACGCATAATAATAATTCAACATAGAACTGAAATAACAACGACAGTATGACTCAATGATTTGTTAACCACAATTCCCTCTTTTTTCCCTCCCTTAAATGTCCAGTCGTTCCAGTGTCAACAATCTCGAGATGACCAAAATGACAACTCGAAATTAAGACTGATGGAACGAAATTACATTAAAGGGAGGAAAAATGGGTCTAAATATAAAATAAAAAGCTACAAAAACAAAAGAAACACCAATAAACAAACCTGTGTCCCAAAGCCCAAGACTCACAACCTTCTTTTGAACCGACACGTTTGCAACGTAATTGTCAAACACAGTTGGGACATAGTCGCTGGGAAAGTCGTTGGAAGTATAACTCATCAACATACACGTTTTTCCTATTTGGTCAAAACCAAATTAAGCCCAAATGAAAGAGAAGAAACAAACCCACAGCACCATCACCTATCACAACCAACTTAACCGAATCGGATGTGGCCATTCTTCTTTAAAAGTTCTTTTAAAAGTTTTTTTTGCTTTTAACATTTTCCAAAAATAATAACAATGCAAGGTTTTTTTCCCGTTTTCACCTCCTTTTTATCTATAAAAACCGAAACAAGATAACCACTCAAAAAGTGTCTGTTATTAAATATATGGTTTAATAGTATTTTACTAGAAGTTTTAAATGAGAAGTGGAAAATGAAGTGAATTCTATTTTTGTGCGGGTTGTTCTGCTTTTTTTCTCAGTTTCTATAGTATTATAATTTCAAACTATATTAAATATATTTGGCAAAAAAACGAATATTTTTTTTTTCTAATCAAAAATAAACATTTGACTTTTTTTTGAATTACAAAATTTTGTTTGAATTTTTATTTTATTTTTTTATTAGAAAATTATTTATCTTGTTATTTATTATTTTTAATAAATATTACTAAATATTACTAAATAATGATTTTTTTCCAATAAACTTTTGATGTAATTCAAATTATAGTTTGATAAAAAGAAAAACTAGAAATTGGTATTATAATTATATTGTAAAAAATATGAATATATTTACACGTAAAAAAGTTATTATTACTAATTATCAATTTAACTATAAAGATGGAAAAAAAATTAATTGTTAGAATCCATTTTTTATTATATATTTATTATTAAGAATATAAACCCAATCAAGTACAACAGTAAGTTATCAGTTATTTGGTTAGGACAAGGGGGACGAACAAAGCTCTTGACGTCTTTCGAGCATCAAAGTGAGTACGTCGTCAACCGAGTCCTACAAATAAATCGATACAAAAAAACAAGATAATAACACGGAAAAAAGAACTTAACGGAAATGTTATTGTTTCTATTAGAATAGAACAAACGGAATTCGTTCGAGGACTTGCAGGAAGAAAATGAAGAGGTTGTGCACATATTTTGATTTGAAGAGGTTTTGTTCTTATTGGAATAAGTACAGATTTAGTTTTGAATGATTCGTTGTTTGTTTCTTTAACAGTCTTCTTATTAATAGAGTCTTGGTCGACAACAGAATCCACTTTCAAATGATTCTTCTGCTTTAACTTGTCATAAAAATTTCGTTTAATTCTGCTATACGGACTAACTGATGGAGAATCTATGTACTCCGTCGTTAATATTTCCATTTGTCTTCTTTTATTTTGATAGATCAGTTTGACTTAATGGTTTATGGGATCTATTTCTTGGATATTAAAAATAAAACATTTCTAACATATTAAACTATAAATTATTGATTTATATTATAATTATTTAAAAACTATTTATAGAAATACAATTTTAAAAAAATTAGTTTAATTAACCATTAGATTACTATTGATCTTAAAAAAAAGTAAATTGTGAAAAAAATGGTCAAATCAAGATTAAAACGATATTTTTTAAATAATTAATGATTATAATAAATTTAATTATACAACAATCACATTGATTATTTAATTCTCGTTTTTATCCATCCAATAAATAAATTATTTCCTATATATTATATCGGATCAGAATTCCCAATTTTTATCTTTCAATTTCTCTCAAATTGTCTATAAAAATCATCACTCTTATTTTTTCAAATCCCAAAACAATGAAATAACAATGAAATCCGTTAAAATAGTTTAACAAATTGGAGTAAACAACAGTTTTGAGAAATACATATAAATTCAACTCATTATCAACGAGTTCTGAATTTGACACACTGAAACTCAGGATCAAAATTGTAGTTTTTTTTCATCCAAAAAACACAAATTTTTTGATGAACAATTCTGAACGAAACACTTCAACGAAGAAAAAGTGAAAAAGAACACTAAAAACACAAAAACCAAATGTCTGCACCGGACCGGATGTACCTAGAAGGTAAACGTCAACTTCCTGACGACACTTTTAAACCGAAGCGCCGCCCTGATGATGAGCAGAAGAAGTGGGGAGTCTTAAAACCCGTTCATGGGAACAGTCATCCTGAAATTGAGTTAGTTGGTCACATTTTTCCGATCTCGAAGAACACGACCAACAACATATCGATGTCCGTCTTTGTTGATTGTAATTTTGTGTTTGACGAAGATCGAAATAAAGGCTTTGTTGAGGTCACCAGTCCTCTTGGGTGTGTCTACGTCAATCAAAAACCCGTTCGGAAGGGGCACAATCGCGAGAAAGTGATACTTGAAGATGGCAATGAGATCGGCTTTTACTTCCAAGAGCCTTACATCTTCCGATTTTATTACTACGACGGGGATAATGCATGCCAATACCCCGAAGAAGTCTCAGATGAAAAGCCACGACAAGCACAAAAGCATCGACAAAGCGCAACTACACGGATGACACAAACACCGTCAATCACTGAATTGATCAATCGACTTGTTTATCACCCAAACCCTACTTTAGAAGACAATTCAGACGTCTGGAGCTTTGTGCTGGACAACGTGAAGACGCAGCTGAGGACCCAATTCGAATTTTGTTTGACGTCGTCGGACGAAGAGGCCGAGTTCTTTTCGAGGAACAAAAGTATAGCGCGAACTCTGTTAGTGACTGCGCCCACGGGGGCCGATTTGTTCTTGAAAAGACTTTTAAAGCGCGTATCCGACGAGATGAATGTGCCGATGTTAGAGATCGACTGCACATTACTTGGTGCGGTTGATGGAGTCGAGCAAGAGTGTTCGAAGAACTTTCAAACTGGTGATCGTGTGAAGTACATAGGTAAAGGGAAAAGCACGAATGAGGAGTTATTAGGCCGAATTGGGAAAGTGTTGTATGTTTCTGATGGGAAGGTAGCTGTGAATTTTGAGAGCAATTCGAATGAGTATAGTGGAGCCTTTGTGGAAGTTGATTTACTTGGTGGTGTTGATGAAGAAGTCCCTAAACAAGACCGCAGACTGATTGGGCGACTTCCTGAGATATTAAATGCAGTACCGAAGATGATTGTTGTCTTACAACGCGTCGACGAATTCTTCCAGACGAAGAGCGATGTCTCCACTGAGATCCGATCGTTCATTAATGACTTCAAAAAGCGCACACGAGGGATTTTAGTTGGGTGTTCAGCGTCATCTTCAGCAGTGAAGTCTGGGCATGCGAAACAGATACCCCAAGTTGACCCAGGGCTGTGTATGTTTGGGGAGAAAGAAATGAAGATGGTTGATGGGTATGGAGTGAAGGGCCAAAGTCATGGGAAGAGCATATCCAAAACCCTTTCGAAGATGTTTGGGAACACGATTAATATAGCGACGCCGACGGGGGAGTCCGCGCGTGGGTGGTGGATAATGATGCAAGAAGATGGGAAGAAGATGCGAGGGGATCGTTCGAAGAAGATGTTAAAGAGTGAGATTAGTCGGTATGGGATAGAGTTAGAAGAGAATGAGGACATTTCTATAGACAATGAAATTAAGAAGGAAGATGCGGAGAAGATTATTGGATGGGCGATAGGGAAAGAGATCTCAACGAGCAACGAGAAGGTTAAAGTGATAAAGAAGGAGAATTTGTTGGGAGCGATTGAGATGGAGAAATTATTGAATCCCACGAAAGACGCTGTTGATATGTTAGAAGCGGAGAATGACTTTGAGAAGAAATTGATGAGCGATGTAGTGAGAAGTGCTGATGTAGATGTTTCATTTGATGATATTGGAGCACTTGAAAAGGTCAAAGAAACACTGTATGATAGCATCACTTTACCACTGCTCCGACCAGAACTGTTTAAGAAGGGAAGTTTGACGAAGAGAAGTAAAGGCATCTTATTCTTTGGCCCGCCAGGGACGGGGAAAACGATGTTAGCGAAAGCCGTTGCGAAGGAGTCCAAAGCGAATTTCATCAATGCGTCGTTGTCGTCACTTGAATCGAAATGGTTTGGTGAAGCGGAGAAGTTTGTGAAAGCGCTGTTTTCACTTGCGGAGAAATTGTCGCCGTGTGTGATATTTATAGATGAAGTCGACGCACTGCTGGGGAAGAGAACGTCACAAAATGAGAACGAAACGTTAAGAAAGATGAAGAACGAATTTATGACATTATGGGATGGACTGAAGTCGAAGAATATGGAACAAATCATCGTGTTGGGAGCGACGAATCGCCCGTTCGATTTGGATGACGCCATTTTGAGGCGATTCAGTCGGAGGATTTTAGTTGATTTACCAACAAAAGAAGACCGAGAAAATATCTTGAAAGTGATTCTAAAGGGAGAGAACACTGCAGTGGATATCTCGAAAATAGCGGAAAAGACAAATGGATACTCGGGATGCGATTTGTTCAATTTGTCGTGTGCGGCGGCAATGAGACCACTGCGCGACTATTTGAAAAGTGAAGAGAAGAAAGGAGAGAAGGAAGTGATGAAGAAAGAAGAGAGTAAAAAGATCGATATTCGACCTATTGATGATAACGACTTCTTGGAAGTACTTTCGACGATGAATCCAAGTACTAATAAAGACTCTCCGTTACTCACAGAAACAAGAAATTGGAACGAACAGTTTGGCGAAGGAAAGACGGGAAGTTCAGAGATTATTTCATACTTCATTTGAATGCTTCTTTTCTATTTTTAGATTATTTTATTATAAATATATTATTAATTTATTATAAATATATTATTATATAGTTTGAGTATTTATAGAAATAGAACATTTTATAGAATTTGGTTCTTTATAACAAATGAGTTCAGAGTATTGAAAGACTAAAATGGCATAAAAACGAATGTCTCGAGGATCTTCTATATACAAATAATCGGAAGGACAATCTTTGTCACTTGCTTGTTTGATGGAAGAAGTCTTCACTCGACTTTGAAAAACTATTAGGTACTTTTGAGAGTCACTTATAATTTTTTTATTGAATATAAAGTAGCTGTGACTACATTTGGACTGCAATGTAGTAATGATTTGTAGAATAAAAAACAAATCAACTTTAAAAGATAAACATCATTCAAATTAAAGGGACTTTAGTTGAAAAAAGACCGAATGGGTTTTTAAGTAAATGTTCGTGGCGAACAGACACGTCTGTTAATTGAATATTTGAATAACACTTTTTTAGCCACTCTTCGACCTTCAAACCCGTGACATACACAATTTCGCATTCATTTGGTTTAGCAATGAGTTGTGCCGTCTACTGTTTAATACAGCAATTACTTCAAATCTTTGAAAACTATAATATACTAATAATATTATTATGATATTATAATAATTATATTAAATTATAATGTACTAATATAATATAATTATTATAATATTATAATAATTATTATAATATTATAATAATTATATTAAATTAGAATATACTAATATAAATAACAAACTTTATAGACTTTGTCTGTGGTGTCTTCAGACAAGAAAGGAGGATCAATGATTAACAAATCGAAGAGATGGATGTACTTCTCCAGGACCATTTCCGGTTTATTTAAGTCATAAAATGTGAAGTTGACACCGGTGGATTGGAACCTTGTGTCGTACTCAAAAAGGGTGAAAGTTGCTCGAGGCACTTTATTCTTATTTCTTAAATAAGCTTTGTAGATTGATGGGGTGGATATACAAGCGACATTACAGTTCTCTCTCATATTCACATAATTGGCTATGAAGTCTATCACTTTGTCTCCGGTCTCATTGTCATACCAAAACTGGGATAACTCCCAGTCCTCAGCTATTTTAGGGAATCCAAATTCATCCATTGGATCCGCTTCTTTATATTGGTAGACATCTGCTAATGCCATCAATGCCTCGGCACGGAAGCCTCTGTGGTCCATGTAAGTCCCATCGGCGTAGTCTTTGTCAAAGTCGTCTGAAGAAGAGCTGCTTGTACTGTTGGATCTGCTGCGACTCATTTGTTATGTGCTTTTATGAAGATACTTCAAGTGGTTATCTAAACCTGATGAAGATTTCTTGTGTTGTTTTGATATGGTAAAGTATGGTTCCAATTTAGTACAATTCATTCACACAGAAACGCGTTTTTATTGCAATTCACCCTCTTTTTATTCAGTAATTATACTCTTCCCGATTGTGTAGTATTAAATTAACTAATTATAATAAGGTATAAGATACTATTTATAGTAGCCCAAAAATGAAATCCAATGTCTATTTGGGAAAAAATCATCATTATTCCCGTAGTTTACTGGTTTTTTTTCATTAATAATAATCATAATTATTATTATAGTTATTTATAGTTAAAAGTTTGGTTTTTGCTATAATAAAAACAAATCTTATTATTATAATATTTTATAGTTAAAGTAAAATTTTTATTTCATTTTTTATTAAGTTGTAAATCAAACTATAAATGAATAATTTAAAAAACTATAATTTTGATACATAACCATTAGAAGGTATAGTTTAAGTTAGAGTTTAGAAATAGAACCATTGTATTGTTCAAGACGTCTCTTTTTGATAAGTTGTATTTCGTTTTTCTTGGCTCTATTTGTTTTTCTGAGTATGTCATAATCATCTTCAAATTTATTAATTGTGTTTGTTATTCGTTCAATAATAAATTGTTCAATTTGTTCTTTCGTAGGATTTTCTGGTTGTTTCGTTTTTTCCTTTTCATTTTCTTTTTGAAGTTCATTCGTTTTGGCAATTTGATCTTCGATCTCAACATCACTTTGTTTGATGGGTTGAAGTTGTTTGATTGTTACGTTTTGACTTTCGTTTTGTGGATGTTTTTGCTCGACACTTTTCACATCAATTTTCAAGTTTTCTGGGATTTCAATTTGTCCTTTCAAAACGTTTGTATTGAAAAATTTTAATTTTTCTTGGTCTTTTTTTTTCTTTTTAAGATTTTCTAATAGTTTTCTTTTATCCTCATTAATTATTCGGAGCGCTTTATATTTTTCAGTCAGATATTTTTCCCTCTTCTCAAGATTTTTCGCTTCAATCTTCTCGTCATTTTGATTTTCCACTTTTTCAATCTTCGGTAAACTAAAATGAACAATTTGGGTTTGAGATTCTTTTTCAGTTTGGTGCATTTTTTCAAGAATTTTGTTTTGTTTTAATGGGGATTGTTTCTCTTCTATTTCTTTGTTTAAGTCGTGATTTTGTTCCATTTTTCGTTGACTTAAAGACAAATTAGTTTCGTTTAAATTAAAGTTTTGTTGATCTTTACACCGAGGTATTGTTCGTAGTTCTTTCATAATTAAATCTGTTCTAAAAAGAATAATATCAATTTTCTTCTCCAAAATGTCAAAACGAAAAGAGTCAATTGTTTGTAAATGTTGAGTCGCACTTACTTTTGGTATTAAATAGTTGTGTGGATCTATTCCTAACATTTTTTTTGTTTTTTTTGAGATTTTTTTTTATTCATTATAATCATTTCATAATTCAAAAATAAATTAATTTAATTTTATTATATATAATTCATTTATTAATAATTTAAAATCATTTTTTTAATTATTATTATTACATAAAGATCAAAAAAGTTGGAAATTTAGTGATTAAATTGTAAAATTCCCGTTATTTAGAAATTTATCATCATTATTTTTATTGTAATTAATTAAATTTAACTTATTATCAAATTCAAATAAAACAGAAATATATAAATTATTATTATTTCATATTATTATTATTTATTACCCACTCAAGTTTTTTAATTTGTATAAAAACTTTCAAAGAATGTTAAATAAAAAGCCATAATAAATAAAGTATTATGTAAAGTTATTTAATCATAATTATACAATTTATAATAAATTAGTTTTATACAAACATAAAAACTTTTTAATAAAAGCAATTTCAATAACAATAAATTTATTTTTAATAACAATTATAATTTTAGTTACAAAAAATCCTCATTTGTAATTGGGAGACAGTTTTATTCTATAATAACTTTCTACAATTTATTAAAAATTTACTAGTAACCTACTAATACGACTTTTTATGAGTTTCATAATTCAAATTTGTACATTTCTTCAAATAGTTTTTTCTCAAAAAAAATTATCCAGAATCGATAACCATTTAATATTGTTAAATCAACTTAAATTTGATAAATGTTTTCGCTCTCCAAAGAAAATTAAATTAAATAAATATTTATAAAATTATAATATAATAGATATTTATTTAATATAAAACTATAAAATAAATACAGTTTATCTTTGTTTTATTGTCTTTGTCCATAAAATGTATTTTAAACATTTTGGTGATGTGTTTCGTAATAAAAATGTCGAAATCTTTATTTTTCAAATGCATTTCGACATTTAAATATTAAAAAAAGAAAAAATACAAACCAATTTATTATATCCTTATAATTATCCTTATAATTATATTTTTATTATATTTTTATTATATTTTTATTATATTTTTGATTAAATGTTTGTTATAATAATAAATCACAAAAATGATGTTTTTTTTAAAATAATAATCTTCGTTTTCATTTTTTCTTTTTTTAGAAATCGAATAGTTTCACAAGACTTTATTTGTTGATATCTTAGCTATTTTATATAACATTGATAATAATTTTATGTAAGATATTGTTAAAAGAAAAAACAAACAATATTTTTCAGAGAGATTATCATTGTAGCTATTTAAAATATTTCGTTATGAATTCCACTAAAAAATATTTATGTTTTCGATGAAATTTTTGGACCTTTTAATCTTTTTGAATTATATTACCATCGACAACGAATCGGCGTATTTGATTAAATATGACCAAACAACAACCAAATGCGGTTAATATACAATGAATTACTATATTAATTTACCAAAGTTAACATTCTGAAGACTCTGATGTGGAATTCACTTTGAGTAAAATACCCCACTTCAAATTATTTTTATTGATGTGTTGTTAGTATTTTTGCAAACAAATCGTGCAATTTCACACTTAAACTGAGTTGTAACTATTAAGTGCATGTTACACCCGATCATGTTTACTCTCTCGTTCTGTTTAATGTTTTCTTTCACAATGAGTCAATCCAAAAATGCGTTCTCTCAAATTTGTATGCCAGACTTTTTGGCAATCAACATGGACTCCTCCGACGTTAACGCGGAGATCAAAAAAGAGTGTTACTCAAATATACCAAATTATAAACATGAAGTCAAAGGATTTGATATCAAGTCGCCTTGTTACGTCAATGAGCACTTTCTGGATGTGAACAAAGGCGACAATCGTGTCAAACGATGTGGGGAATGGTTGGAGTTAGTTGGTTCGAGTAACATTCCTGTTTACTGTATGATTGCCGGCTCATTCAATTTCACATTCCAAGGAAAACCCTTCCCGCCAAAGGCTGCGGTTGTTGGAGTATCAAAAAATCTTTTTAACATCATCACAAAGGGGTTTTATGCATCAACAGACGCCTTCGCCCAAATGACTGTCGCAGAAACGGACTTTGATCTCAACGTGAGTCCATCTCTCTGGGTTTTGAACAACACGACCACAACTAGTTTCGTACAAATTACTGATTCAAACAGAATAAGTGAATTCATTGAATTAAATGGTACAGTGTATCAAACAAATGAAGACAATATTTTTGAGCTTCCTCTCTCCTCTAAAAATGTTATTTTGAATCTTGTGACGTTTTTGAACGAAAAAGTGCGCTTTGAGAACGTCCAACTGACCGTTACAAATAACCAAATAAAAAGATACGTTTCGAACGCGAAGTTTCGGACATTCGCATTGGAGCATTGTATATACATCGCAGAAAACGTCATTTATTCCCCACAAGTCTCGGACAAGTTGAGCGTCATGCGGTGGTACCTTTTTAAAATTACAGACGGGAAAACATACGAATGGATATCTGACACCAACCCAATATTTCGCACGGAAAAACACGAAGCTTTCACATCAATGTCATTCGCCTTTTCTTCTCCGATAGTGATGTCCCAAGAGTTCAAAGAGCTCAGCTTCGAGTTAAAAAGCACAACCGACATTTCAATTCAACGAATTTCATATTATCACGTGAAGGACATGGCTCTTCTGACCAATTTAAAAACTTTGGTCAATATCACTGGAAGTATGAATTTCAAAACGCAGCGGATTGGTGATATCATACAAGTGAAGGCGGTTTTTGACGCGGCCAACAAAGAATTTGGTAACTTAATTAGTGTTGTCTACTTGAACAACGAAGGTGATACGGTTACTCTTTTGTCGGCACAACTCTCTCGTTCTGACAGGTTCATCAATCGGACTGTGGTGTGCAACTCCACCGAATTTGATTGTCGGGGAACGGAGTGTAACGTCGACGATAATTCAAAAGACGTTGGTCAGCGGATGTGGACTGTTGGATGCGAACCAGCTTGTGGAAAGTGTAGAGATGGTTTTGTGTGCACAACAATGGGTAAATGTGTTGTTGAAGATCGTGGGAACCTGCGAGACAATGGGCGTGGGATGTGGCTCTTGAGTGTGGTCATTGGATTTGTTTTTCTCTTGTAAGTCAACACTTTAATGTTTGGTCATTCCGGTGATTTCGGAATGATAAGTTGAGGAAATGATGAATTATATTTACATTATTTTTTTATTAACATTTTTTTTAATTATAATCAATTTAAACTTAGACCTCATTAATTTTTTCTTTGTATCATTAAACCCTTAGAAGTCTACATTTCACTTTGTTTATAAAACAAAAACACAACAATAAATAAAAAATTTGATATATAGACACTGATAAAATAATAAAGTTACAACAAATAGTAAGTTGATATATCGTTTAAAACAGCTTTCATTTGTCATATATATTATATTTATCAAACACAAAACTGTAACTTTTGTGTATTTAGACTTAATATTTCATTGAAAATACATTTTTTGACATTTGGACAAATTTCATTTCATTCATTGTGGATTAAGACTTCCATTCACTATTTTCATTCAGAAACATTTTGTAGACAAAGAGATACTATGGAGATATATTAACTAAAAATATTTACTAAACTATCGTTTTTTATTTTTTATTAAAAAATATACAAAATAATCAAATTGTATTTCTATCATATCAAAATATTAATAATTATTATTCAGGTAGAATTCGTTAAAACATATCTTTCCTATTTAATTATTAGGTGTAAATTTATATATTTTCAATTAAATGTGTATTTTAAACAAACTATTTTAAAAATCAGAAAAAAATAAAACTTGCAAACTTTTTAAATGTTAAAAGTGTGACATCAAACTGGAACTGTCAAATTTAAATTAAATTTTAAATATCATTTATTTTAATGACAGTTTTAGTTTTTAAAATATGTAAATATAGGTATATATTTATGTTATATTAACATAATTTTTGGACTTTTAAGGGTTAAGTCATTGGCTAAAATGTATGGTCTGGAAAGTTGTCCGAAATTTTTTCGGACCAACATTATCGTAATATTTCGGGATTATTTTTTGAAAAATTCCCAAATAAAAGTATTAATTTTTTACCTGTTTTTTTATTTTTATCTTATTCCCGTCTTTTTAAAAACAAAAAACATTTTTTTTGTCAAAAAGACAATGTTTGAAGAATAGATAATGAATATCAAGTGATTCTATTTATTTTCCAAAATTTGTTTTTTAACCCTTTAGTATAAAAAATAATCCAACAATATTAACTTATTAAAAACCAATTCATTTTAAGTGTATTTTATACAGAAATATATTATTCTATTCTAACACAAATCAATGTAAAGACCTTAATAAAAAGTCGTACACTTAGTTTTATAGTATTTTCTTAAATAATTTCGGGTTTTATTGTTTTTAAACACTATTTTTTTTCTTCATTGTTCAGTGAAAATTTTATACGTGTTTTATTATTTCCGTTATAAATTTAATACGAAAAACACAATGTACGACAATTTTCTGGTGGTTTTCATTGTAAAAAATCTTTGATCTGAGGGAAATAGGAAAGGAAAACATCGTTAATTTCTTTTGGTTTTTTAAAAAATATCTGTTTAATATTTACCATTTTTTAAAATTAACAATTTTTATGAATTCTCAAAGGTAAATTACATAATTCAAGTTTGAAATAATTAAGAAAAAAAAACAATTGAGAACGACTTTAAGTTTGTAAAAAATAGTTTATTTTACAATTTATGACAGTTAAATTTTTGAATAATAAAATGTAAGAGTAAAATATTAAACTTAAATTGATAAATCAATCAAATAATTTGGTATGTTATTATTGTTTTAAAGGTGACCTTGAAGATTCATCAAAATTCTTGGGCTGAAAATAATTATTTAAAGTCAAAAACATACGTAAAATAATTAAGAACTTGTAAAAAAGGTTTGAAATGTGTGTCAAATAATTATAAATATAAAAAATTAATTAATTAATATTTTTTTTGTTAAAAAAAGTGATTACAAAAAAAATATTTAATAAACAAAAAAATAATTGTATTTCCATAAAAATATTCATATTTTAACAATTGTATTTCAATTTAGAAATGTAGTTTTTGAAAATCACACTCTCGGTTGTCAAGATGACAAGACATGGAATGATAAATAAATAATCAACAATCATGTTCAAATGTATTTGTTGATGTAAACATTAACCAAAGATAATAATTGTTTTTGACATATTTTTGATTATTAAATATATTTTTATATTTAGAATAGGTGTGACTATTTTAATTGTGTAACTACATCAAAAAAATATTTTCCAATAACTCACTGTCGATAATAACATGTAAATAACTTTATTGAATATATATTATCTTTTTAATTTATTATGTCTGATTACACACATAAATAGCACATTATGAAAATGACATCACAACTGTTTTTGAAAGTGAAATAATAACTTGATAATACAGTTACTTTTAATGATTGTATTTTGATAATTAAAATAAAATGATTTTTTATACTTTACATGTTCATAGTAAAAACGGATAAAATTATTAAACATGTATACCTTTTGAGTGTGTAAACATATAATTTCAAACTAAACAAATACATAAATATTATATTATGAAAAGTATGTAAATAAATTTTAAAACTACTTGTTTTTCACAACCCATTTGTACATGTTACGTTTAAATAAAATATATTTACTGGTTAATATAACTGACAATTACATTAATTTTGTTTATGATAAATAATCAAATATACATAAAATGTTGATAATAAACCAATTTGTTTTTTTCATTAACATTGGTGTTGTCTCTTAAATACAATTAAACATATTTTATAAATTTAATTAAAAATATTTTTTTCTATTTTATTAATATTCAATTTGAAAGCAATTAATTTGATATTAAATGTTTGTGTATTACTTAGATTATATGTGCATCGTATTATAAATCCAAAAAGACAAACATTTGTGTTTTAATTTATTGTTATGTATGATCTAGAGAAATTACAGTTATTATAGATAAATATGTATGGAATTGAATTTTGAAATAATTTCAAAAATGTATTCATTTATGTTGAAACGACAAAGTTAATTTACCACAACAAAGAACTGAAATCAATTTTATAATTATTGTATCGTCTGCTTTTACTCTTTGATGATAAAATTTTGATTTATATATCTTATGTATATATTAAGAGAGCAACAAGTTAAAGCAAAAATGTTTTAAGCTGTGCTATTCTAGTAATTTCAGTGTAATAATTTCAAATTTAGGTTTGATTTTACACGTTTTCACACTAAAACGTTATCCCGTTTTATTTTTGACATTTTATAAAAATGAAAATGTTGTTTTTAACAGTGAAACCTAATACACAAACTGTTGTTATTAAATTTTTGAAATTAATAATCAATACATGTTTCTATTTTATATAATAATAAAATTGTGGTGTCACTAAGGTATATATGTTTAATTATGTCTTTTTATTTGAATAATAAGAAAAATATAGTAATAAAAGAATAATTGTATATAACAACGCTCTTATATGTAATTATTAACAAAAAGTTGTTGAATGAAAATTGTGCACATCGACGTAGTTACACAATGCAATTGATGATAATCGTTTATTTTTGTTTTAATCTATATCATAGTCATTGCACAAAAGTTACTATTTACAATCAATAAATTCAATGTAATAAACAACTATTATTTAAGTGGGAATATAATTTGAAAATTACCTTTGTATCAACACTGTTGTATATTTGGTGGGGTGAAAATCCATTCCGGGTAACTCATTCTGTACAATTTACATTCTAGAAAACTCATTCTAAAAAATAATTCTTTTTTTTGTATTTTTTAAATGGTAAACTCATTATAAAAAACTCATTCTATGCAAAAAATAAAAGGTAAAAAAATAATTAATTATTTTAATTTATTTATCATTAATATTTAAACCATTTTGATTAAATTAAAGAAGCAAATATCACGCACTTAGAAAATGTAAAAATCGATTCATTTATAATTGAATAAAAATTGAATCGTTTTAATATAAATGATTTTTTTTGGTCAACCCAACCAATTTCTACGTTACATGCCGACAAATACACCTAATGTTTTTTATGATACTTTAACCGGTGGTCTATTCATGTTTAACAATATAGAACCCGATGAAAATATCGAACCAACTACTCTCGACAGTTTAAAAGAAAATGAAAGTGTTACATCAATTCAACAACCTGAAACGAACATTAACAACGAACAAGAAGTTGTATTGTGACAACACCATCAGTATATCGATATTACGCGATACTTTAGCGCTTGTTATTTATTTTATTATTATAAATGAAGACTCGACTTTGAAAATTTTTGGCATTAAATTTATCAGCTTTTTATAATAAAATGCACTTTTGGGATCACTCGTGTGTTTTTCTGACACAAAAATCCTGTTATTTCAAATTTTATATGGAATTTTTTAATGCTTAAAAATTCTTCAAGTAAAAAAATAATTTTGAAGACTGTTTTTCTCTTTTTTACTTGGAAAAAATAAGCGAATTTATTACAAAAAACGATTCCCAAAAATAATAAATAAAATAAATGCAAAAAATCGGGACACCCCAGTACCGACTTTTGAAAAACAGTTTATTTGGTAAAGTAGAAAATAAAATGCCGATTTACAAAATAATAATTAATTCGACCCAAATTTAGACAATTTTGTTTCAACAAAAAGATAAAAATATACATTCACATTTAATATTTCCTTTTGTTTTGTTAAGGAAAAAAATTATAATATTTTTATTAAAATATGATAAATAATGTGAAATAATAATGATATGTTGTTACAGTTAGTTTCATTTTGTTTAATAATTTTTTCAAAATTATAATGTTATTTTTCAAAATAATGATAAAAATGTACCTTTAATCAACACCGTTTCAAAACAATAATTAATTGTTTCAAAAGAAAAACAATTGTTTCAAATTAATGAATAATTGTTTCATTAAATGATTTATTTTACAATAATTATGACTAATTGTTGAAAAAACTTGTTTTTTTGTTTCAAATTTTTAATTATTTGTTTCAAAACTGTGTTTGAATTCTCAAAACAATAAACACAAACAATTAAAAACCAGTTAAAGATCTTCCATTGCAAAAACTTTCACAGAAACAATATTAATAAAATTCATTACAATTCGTCTTATTTCAATTGGACTAATTTCATCAAAACACTTTGAGATGTTTTCAATCATATCTGCTATAGTCACATTATTCAATTTTCCAACTCGGACTTTCCATATTCCAAATACGTTTTCTATAGGGTTGCACTCTGGTGAGTAAGGCGCATTGAACAACACTTTGCACCCTCTGTCTTCTGCAAGTTGAACAATGTCATCTTTGTGGACTGAAGCATTGTCCATGACAAATACATTCTGCTTCCATCCGTTGTGAATGCTTCAATGAGGATTTAAATATTTATAATATTTCCCCATTAATAGTTTGGTTAATAAGTAAATATTTGACCGGTATCACTTATAGCGCAGACACAAGATAAATTAAATGTCGACAATGGTTGTTCACGAAAATGTTTTTTTCCTCTAACACCCCAATTTCTGGATCTGACATTGCCAACCTTCCAGTGACTCTCGTCGACAAAAACAACTTGATAACCCGAAGAAATAAATTGATCAAGTTCTCTTCTTTTTTGTACTCGTAGCAATTTGTTTTCCTGTGTGTTCGCTCTGGGACCCCTTATTGTGCACTCGGTAAAACTTAAAGGTGGAAGTTCGGCTACTTTCATTATGTCTGGGTCTTTGATATATCGACTTATTGTTGAAATCGACACTACTTTTATATTAGTTCTTATTTCATTCAAAACACTATCTGCCAAATGTCTTTTGGTTTCTCTTAGTGTTTTATTTTCTATTGTTAATTTATTGGCTATTTCGGTGAGTAACTCAGGAGAATATTTTGGTTTTCTTCCCACTTTTTGAGTTTGCGTAATATCAATACCACCTTTCAGATACTTCAAATACAGTTTGACCATTTGTTCATTCATTTTGCTTTTTTCTTGATAATATCGCCAATCTTTGATTTCTCCGTGTTCACAGTATTCATTATAAAGTCTGTTTTTCTGGGACTGGGTCGCTTTAACATAGATTCTTTTTTGTTCTGTTTGTTTTGTTGTAATTTGTGTGTCTCCAAATGGTTGTGTTTCAGTGT
Organism: Entamoeba invadens IP1; assembly: GCF_000330505.1. Classification (NCBI taxonomy): domain Eukaryota; phylum Evosea; order Mastigamoebida; family Endamoebidae; genus Entamoeba; species Entamoeba invadens. The sequence goes on from NW_004440286.1 coordinate 356,207, forward strand.
TCCGCAAACTACTTGATCTTGAAATTTCATCTGTAGTTCTCAATTGTGCAAGTGGTACTTCATCAAGAACTGGTTGATGATGAGGATCTTCTTGATTCAAAAATGATTGGACATTGTCTCTATGAATAAACTGAAAAGTGTTAATTGCCATTGAAAATATAGATTTAAATGGTGTTTAAATATATACATTTTTTATTTTCCCAGTTAGTTATTGTCAAAATGTGTTTGTTTTCATTGTTTGTTTGTGTTTATTGTTTTGAGAATTCAAACACAGTTTTGAAACAAATAATTAAAAATTTGAAACAAAAAAACAAGTTTTTTCAACAATTAGTCATAATTATTGTAAAATAAATCATTTAATGAAACAATTATTCATTAATTTGAAACAATTGTTTTTCTTTTGAAACAATTAATTATTGTTTTGAAACGGTGTTGATTAAAGGTACATTTTTATCATTATTTTGAAAAATAACATTATAATTTTGAAAAAATTATTAAACAAAATGAAACTAACTGTAAACAAAAAAATTGGAAATAATTATTATTTCTTCTAAAAATCAAACAATAATAAATCATATTTTAAATATGATTTTTTAAATAAAAATAATTATATTGAATTATAAAATAAATAATATGTAAAAATCAAATAACAATCAAAAAAAATATGGAAAAAACATGTTTGTGTAAAAAGATAACAATTTTAATCAAAAATTTATGTAAAATATAATAAGTTAATAAAAAAAATAAGGAATAAATAAAATTTAAAGGTGTGAAACATAATAAAATAAAATTGAACTATGATTTCAAAAGATTAAAAAACAATATTGAAGCACGTTAAGTAAAAGAATGTGATCAAAGAAAAAAAATATATATAAAAGCAATAATTAAAAAAATTAAAATTTATAAATGACAAATTCAACAGAGTGTTAACACTCAATTAATATGAAACAAAGAATATTATAATTAATTATTATTTATTTATAATAATCGAGATATTTAACATATTTTTACTTTAGACTTTATTTTGTTTCAATATATTTAAATTATTATTTTGTTTATTTTTTTATTAATCTGCAAAATACAATTATGTTCAATTTTTTAAATGTACATATTTTAATTTTTTGATAGATATTTCGTATATGATAAATTTTACTTTACATAAACCTTATTTTATAACACGGACCACTAAAAATGGTCCGATTAAATATTTTTATAACTACACACCCAATTTTTATTTATATTATAACTGTATTTTTTCTTGTTATTTTTTCAAATTATTATATTTTAAAATAGTAACAAAAATGTATTTAAAAACCGTGAGCATTGTTCATAAGCCTGGAAATAGACACATATTTATTATTTCTGCACAAAAGTAATCTTTGTGGATAACTTTCACCGAGACGATTAATTGTTGCTTGTGATATTTTGTCCCATGATTCTTTCAACTTGTCGAAAATTTCCATTTTTGAATCTCCCATTGATATTATGGTGTTTTTTTCATTATTCCCCAAAGATGTTCAATGGGATTCAAATCACAAGAGTTGCCAGGCCAACCATCAAATACAGAAATACCTTTTGAATATAGAAACTTGAGAGTGTTTTTGGCTCGATGTGCTGGTGCGCCGTCTTACATGAAACGAAAGTGTTTTCTATATTTTTTAATTCAATTAAAACACCCAAATCATCAAGAATGTGGACATAACTATCTTGGTTTAAAATTTCTTCGCATAAAACCAAACTACTTTTAAAGTTGTACCCAATGGCACCAAAAACCATGACAAATGAACTATGTTTGACCGCTTTAAAATATGAAATTTTTGACAAAATATTTTTATTTATCCAAAGACGTTTTTCCCCATCTTTGCAATAACAAAACCGATTTTAATCGGAAAATACAGTTGTAATTTTAGTTTTTCTTGTTTTCCGACATTTTTAGAATTTAAAGAATTGAACAAAGATATTTCTTTGTTGACAAATATTTTTCTGTCTCTTATGTTTTTGTGTGATAAAAATTGTTCAACCTTTTGTTTTTTAAAACAAAAATTTTGTTGTTTTCTTATTCTAAAAACAGATGATTTGGATAATGGATTTTTATAATACCGACTTATTGCTTTTGCACATTTGTTGCAACTTTCTTCTGGAAATTTATTTGTTCTTTTTATTATATGTTTTTCCATTAACACCGATTTATTTGGTCTTCCTCTTTTCATGATTTGAATGTCTGGATAAATTTACATTGCGCGTAGTAAACGCGTTTTACCAGGTGATTCCATATTATTTTCACGAAACATTTTTATTATTTCTGTCGAACTTCTTATACCATTGTCCATACTTTTTTTAATATTTAACTCTTTTGATTGTTTTTTATCCAATTGAATTCTAGGAGGAAGTATTCGAAAAGAATTGGAAGACTGATTACCCAACATCAACATTTTGTTTTCAAGTATCTCCATTCTTTTTGTTAATTTTTCAATTGTAAGTTCTTGTTTAGATTTAATTTAATATCCAAAAGGCAAAGAAAATGATATTTTAGTTGAAGGTTGACCAACTAACACTTCAACACCTAGCTGATTAATGAAAAATGGACCCATAGACATTGTTTCTAATAATTTGATTTTTTTTCTTCATCGAATTGATTGTCAAACACTTGTACGAATAAATCGTCTTGAAAAATTTGAGATATGAAACATAGCGGAAGCCGATTTATATTAATTGATAATCCCTTTTCTGTCATTTCTACAACCTCGGTTACAGTAAAAGGTTCCATTTGATATTTATCAGTTATATTACGATAACAAATTGATTAAATCAATAACATTGTCTGAAATGATTTTGTGATAAAAAAGAAAATCTTTGTGGTAAATTTTCAAATTTGAATTTATTTTTGGTCATTTTAAATGTTTTAATAGAGTTTTATGTTTAAGTTGTCGTTTTATTATTTTTATTTTCCAATTTCTTCTTTTAAATTATTAAATAATTACATACTTTATTATTAGTTATTTTTTAGTATTATTTTGGCTGGAATTTTATACATTATATTGTGGTGTTTTGTTATGATTTTGATTTTTTAATTTAAAAATATACTATATTATACCGTTAAATTTGAGGATTTTTACATAAAAACAGAAACTCTGATAATAACAACAATACATCTTTTATATTTTTTTATTGTTTTTTTTAATTTAAAAAAATTAATCAGACCGTTTTCTATGATAAAAACAAGGTTTGAATTATTTAAGAAATTTAAGCTGAAACCTATGTAAGTTGAACAAAAAATAGTCGTTTTTTCATATTGTTAAGAAAGTCTCTGAGTAAAGTGACTTCCCAAGGTGTGCAAGTTAAGGTATAGTTCATTTATAATTTTTTTATTAAAAAAATAGAATCATTAATTTTTTGAAATTTAAAAAAAAAAGATTATTAGTTTAATTATTAATTATAATTTTGAAGTTATTACTAAACTATACTTTAACTTGCACACCTTGTGACGTTGCAATTTTTAACTTTCACACTTCGAATACAATTAATCAAGCAACAATTTCGGGAAAGCGACCCAATGGAAATTATCGAAGGACCAGTTCTGGACAACAGTGCACATCGATTTGTAACAATGAACTGCACCTATTGAACAGACTATTTGTTATTGTTTGCTATAAAATGGCACAGAAAAAAACATAATGTTTATTACACCTTTTCTTGTCGCTTTGAATTAGCCAACACAAGAGACATCGACATTTATTCACGTCTTGAAACAAAACAGTTTTTACATTAAACACATAGACAAACCATTACTCAATTTTTATTATTTAATTTGCTTTTTGTAGTTTATTAATTCAAGCACCAAAGGGTTGTGTTTTTTGAAACAATTTGGAAACGAATAACATTTTTAATAAAATGTTTTTCAACTAAAATTTAGTCTTGCACGCCCTTTCCCTGTAAAAAAGACTAAAAATTTTAACTTGCACACCTTGGGGAAGTCACTTTAAGTAAAAGTACTTTTATAAAATAAAAAAGAAGAAAAAACACGAAAAGGTATAAAAATAACATTGGGTCCGATTTTTGAAATAAGGTTTATTATGACGTTCTACAATCATGTAATTTTTAATATACTTTATTTTAAGTCGGAATTATTAATCATATCTATATGTCATTTTACTTAATTATTATTAAAATTGAAACCATTTACAATGAAGTTTTTGAACAAATCATAATTGAAAACAAACAAATATTTAAACAACAAACACCAAATACCAAAATAGTGTTGCTTATGAGTAATTTATCCACAAACAAATACAAATAAAATACATAGAAAGTAAACAATTCGATGTCAATTTTGGAAACGTCGACTTGTTTTCTAAGATAGTGTATTGATGATAAAAACATAATGTATAAAAGAAACAAATAATTGCCCAAAGAAATGTGTTTGTCCAAAAAGTACCAAAAATTTGTTCAAATTGTTCAGAATTTGTTTGCAGTGAGAATTTGCATGGTTTTTCTATTGTGGTGTGTAAAAAGTGAATAAAGAATGTTTGCAAACACTCATTCAATGTAAAATTGAATGAGTGTTTTTGTTATTTGAAGTGTTATTTGTCTACAATTGTAGACATTTTAGAGTAAACTGGAGCTTTAAATCCAAATCGGAAAATTGGAATTGAAAACATTTGTTTTATAAATGTTTTTCCTTTTTCTTTTTTTTTCAAGAGTCTTAAGTGGAGGACGCCCTTTATAGCGGGAGGACATCCATAAACCACAAAAAACATCCTTCGGCCTTTTTCCCGTTATTCGTCCCCATGTCAGTCCTTTCTCTTAATAATAATATTATAATTTATTTTTTTATATAATTATAATTAAAAAACTTTGAGTTATACAAAAGGTATTTTTCATTAAAAAAAATCAAAACTGTGATTCTTAAAATAGAACATATTTTAACTTATATAAAACTATTATTTTATTTTACAATTACTAATGTTTATTTTTAGTATAAAAATGGAGCTTATTATAATTATAAATTACAACCTATTATATATAGTAACTTTACTAAAAGTTTATAGAAAAACTCAAAAGTATTTGAAATGTGATTACATAATTCAATACGAGAAAGTTCATCAAACTATAATTAATAATTAGATAAAACTAAATATGTAATAAAAAAAGAGAAATGAAATTGGGGGATTAAGGAAAAACGACTGGATGATGTTTAGTTTGAACGATTTGAGTTTAGAAGGGAATGGAGACGAGTCAAGACCAAAAGCAGAACGTACAACTTCATTCAAAAGATTCAAAAATTTTTGGTATAAACACGAAAATCTCCAATATTAAAATGATTAAATGACAACACTTTGTGGAACAAAAGCACATACGAGGCTGGAAAAAGTGAGAGCGAAACGTCGAAAAGACTACGATACAGCAGAGGGTCTCTACGACTTTTTGAGAAACGCGATTGACCAAAAAGTCTCAGACGACCAATATGAGAATGTTGTGATGATGGAAGTACAGAAGATTGATACTGAGAAAAAAGAAGTGGTGGATATTATTCTGAGTATAGTGATGGGGTTTGTAGTTGACGAAGAGTCTGCAGACAAACTGGTGGACTTTGGGTTTGTCAAAAAAGTTGGGAAAATGATATTTTTGACGCCACAGATTCAAGAGAAGATCGTGAGCATCTTGACATTAGCGTGTCGAAGTGAGAAATTTTCAAAAGAAGTACTTGAAAAAAAAGTTCAAAAGAAAATCATATCGTCGTTCGACTTTCATTCGTCTGTGTTCAATTACCAATTGTGCTCCGAGTTTTGTAAAGTGTTATTGTCACACAAGAACTTACTGAACCAGTCACAAATAGACGAAGTCAGAAATTTTTATTTAAAAGCGATTTGCTCCAAATCAACTTCAGTCGTACAGGATGGCCTGTTCAATTTCTATTACTTTACAACGAATCTCCTCTTTACATTGGTCCCCACTGATGTGTTCCTGAAACGGATATCGCAGCTTACTCACCACAAGAATAAGGCTCTGTCGACGCTGGCCCTTAACTTCTCTGGCTTTTATCAGATCGAATATTGACTCTAATGTTTATAATTATGCTATTTTTAATATTCAGATTCAAACAACCCATTAAACAACAAATATAATAAATTATTATTAGAAAACACAAACGTAATAAATTATAGGAATGGGATGTTGTCTATTGCCTTCCCAATAACATCCTTAAATTTCGGGAGTTTTGGCAATGATACCTTTTTCATCGTTTTGAAGAGTTCGTCGAGATATCCCTTTGTGGAATCCTCTCCTTTTGATTTTGTGGTTTTGTCTGTCTTACTCACGCCGTTGAGTGGCGTGAATGGTGCTGTTCCGTAGTAACAATTCTCGTTCTTTGTAGGGAGTGTCTCGATTTCCTCTTTATCAAACAAAGGCGACAGCGACATGTTCCTTTCAACTATCGTCTTTGTAAACGTTTTAAGTATATTAGTATACTTAGGGTCTCGAGCACTGATTTGGAGGAATGTGTCTATCTCGTCCATCCGAAGGTTGTCGATGTCGTAGACGGTTTTATCTCTGAACTCGACCTTCTTTCTATATATCTCGCGTTCATCCTCAAGACCGTCCCAATCCAATTTCCCACAGAAATTCTCGAAAAAGATATAAAAAGCGGAAATTGTGTCGTCGCCTTGTGTCGGGGCGTTTCCGAGGTGGACATTTGGCGCGGCGTATCTTGGTGTTCCTCGAAACCCGCACCCCTTTGTTCTTCTAGTGTTGCCATAGACATCAGTGATAGTCTCTGCCAGTCCAAAATCAATCAACACGATATCACTTGAGTCTTTGATCACGAAATTTGCTGGTTTGATGTCGCCATGAACGATCCCTTCGTTGTGAATCAATTGGAGGATCTTCATGATTCGTAGAAAAACTCTGTAAGTTGATCCGACAGTAAGACGGTGTGTTGGAAGTTTTCTTGTGAATGTTGATAAGTCAATTCCTTGAAGGTCCATCACTATATAATACCCTAATCGACTGTCACCATAATCGATCATATTAATGACACCGGCGGCGTGGTTGAACCTTTCTAAAATAGACACTTCAGCTTCACCATTTGAAGGGGAATGAAAGATTTTGATGGCCGCTGTTTTGGTCGGGTCTAACTTGTTTTGACAAATATAGACGTGACCAAAACTGCCGGAATTTATTGGAGAAGTTAGAACCCAGTCGTTGTACTCACTGCCTAGAATAATTTCTGGCTCAATTTGTGAGCTGAGGGACGACGAGTTAGAAGGATACATCTAGTGCATACGAGTTCACTAACTATCTGTTGATTCAATATTCAAAATTTTATAGTTTTATTATAATTGTTATATAGTTTCGAATGATGTGGATGTGGGTGAATTGTGGTGGATTAGAAGCAGACCATTTTTTCACAGAATTACAAAAATAGAAATGGAAACAAATACTATAAATTAATTCAGAATTATTAATTTACTAAATTAATGATTAAATTAAAAGTATTTATCTGAAAAAAACAAAAAAACTTGTAAAAAGTTATTTGTTTTCGTTAATTGTTATTAATTATATATTAATGTTATATTTTTACTACTTTTTAACTATTAAAATGTATTAATTATGGTTTCAATTACTAACATAAAAAAATATGTTAATTTTTTACAAATTTATACATTATAATTTATTAATTTAAAAAATATAAGATGAAAAAAATATGCTTTTGATGTATATTTTTTTAATAAAATATAAATTAAATAATTATTTGTTAAATTAATAAACAAAAATCAAAAAAATAGCAAATATTTAAAAAAAATAATAAATTTTGTTTGTTTAATTATTAATATATTTAATTATTAATATATTTAAAATATTTAATTAACAAAAAAAGATTAAAAATATAATAATTAAACTATATCACAATAATTAAACATTTTGATTTATAAATAATTTAATTTTAAAAAACTTTGACGTTTTAAACTTTTTTAAATTTTAATAGTTATCAAAATTTTTTTTATAGTTTGTAAATAATTGTTCAAACCCAAAAAAATTTGAAAAACTTTCTGACATAAACAACTTAACATTTATCTAAGTTATTATAAAAATATGGTGACATTCATTTGAAATTAATGAAAACATACAATTAAATTTATTTCATTTGTAATCGTTATTTAAAGTTAATTAATTAGTGTTATGTTTTCATTTTTTGTCAAAGATAATTCGAACAATTCAATAACCGAATTATCATTAGTGTTTAATCATTATTTATAAGTTATACCATTTAGTGTCTTATTAAAAATAATAATTTGAACAAATGAATTAAAAAAGAGTACAAGCATTTTATAACGAAGTTGATTCTTCAGACACAGTTGTTAATATTTTTGACAAGACTCTGTCTCCAGCCTTAAGAGTCACACATTTTTTGTCCGTGACGAGTTGTGTGAGGTAGTTACACACTTTTGATCCAATATTAATGACAGTGTTTCTATCTGTGATAAAATTAGAGCCCAACAATAAACCAGTAATATATTCTATTCTCTGGTTGTTCTTTGCTGGCTTTGAAAGTCTTGAAGAGATGTAATAACCCTCTTCCAAACACAAATCAAGTAATAAATTGTTGGTAAACACAAATACATTTCTATTGAATATTCTAAGTATCTTTACTCGATGTGCTTCATTCTTGTACATTGCATCTAGTTCGTTTTTGAATCTATCTTTCACAAACTCATCGATATTGACAACATCTGTTCCTCTCTTTATTGACACTATTTTTGGTATCTGAGCAGTCACCTTTGATAGTTTAGGAGGGCGCTCTATGGTCACTTCGAATGATTGTGAGAGAAGACAAATGAAAACTGCTTGTTGAACAGCTTCTAACGTTCTTTTGTCTCTTGAACATTGTGTCTTGAAAGGCAAATTCTTTTTAGAAGCTGAGTAAGTCTCCATTTGTTGTTTTTGAAAACTAGATCAGTGCAAAGATTAAATAAGAAATCACATTCTATTTTTCTTATTTGGACAATTATCCTTTTTGATTTCTTGGGCAAAACAGATAAAATTAATATGATATTTATGTAAAATATTATCGAAAAAAAGGGTTTTAATTGTGGAACATTCAATTTTTTCTGATTGGCTGATTCGTCATAAAATCTAAAGTTCACGGCGATATTTTCTTGGTCAAAAAATGGTAATTATGATGTTGACTAAAAAGGTTTTTTCATAAGTGTAATTAGTTTCTATTTGTATTTTATTCTCGAAAAATACCTGGCAAATACCCAAATTGTTTTAAAAATATTCTCGTATGATTTAACTTTTTTTATTCTCAAAAATGATGTAACAGTTTGTGATGCAATTAATAGTCGAACTATATCAACAAATTGACCATTTGGAAAGATTGGCTTTAAATAATGCACATTTGGGAATTACTTAGATGGACTCAAAACCAAATACAATCATTGTTTTATAATTACTCAAATATATCGAACAAACTATTTCTTTATCAAAATTGGTGTATTTTATGATGATAATTTCGGGATGAATAAGCGGACATTTATTGCCGACTTTTTTTGTCACACATTTTGATTTGAGTTGGGGATTTAGAATCAAAAATACTTTTTGCTTTAAATTCCGTAACAACTAACTTTACTCATTTTCCATTAAAAAACCCCATCAATTTTGCCTAAAATAATGAAATTGTATTTACAAACCCTATTTTTTTATAAAAAATAAAATTTGAACGAATAAAATATGATAATTTGAATAAAAGTATCGACATGAAAAAATGTACAGTACTGAATTGAAAGACCAAACCCCATTATATTTGAACTTAAGTGCAGAATGAATTTTCTTTGTTTTATTTTTTAAAAAATCGAAAGACTATTTTATTTTTTAAAAACAACACTATTTTTGGATATTGTGAATAAAAACGAAAAACAAGTCTTCTTATATTCCACTAAATTGACTTTATTAAGACGAACACTCCACATGTTTTTTGTTCCAAACCATTGTTTAATTATTGATTTGAGATATAAACTTATTTTAACACGTATCACTGATAATTATCCTTTTGTTGTCTTTAGCTGATAATTTTAATGTCTATTTTTCGAATTGAAGAAATTAATGTATGTATAATATAAATAGACATTATTTGTTTGAACATAGCAACTCAAAACAAATGTTAAAGTGTTTTGAAAAAATAAGTAAAAGACTGACTCTACTATTTTGTTAATTTGTTATACTTTGTAATTACTATAACTAAAAAATATTTATAGTTAAAATTTTGATTCAATAAACATAATATCATAAATGTATTTCTTTTTCTTTGTGTTTAACACGTTCAAAACAGAAACGTAATAATAATAAGTTTTTATTTTTTTCTTTTACCTAAACCCTTTTTTTGCCTTCATACACAAAACAAATTTTTGAATTTTTTTTTATCAACTCAAATTTGAAGTTTATATTTTATAGTCACACAAATAAACATGAATGAGTTTATTTGTGTTGAACAAGAACAATGCATTAAGAAGAAAAATGGGGTCTAATGATGGTTTAATATATTTGGTTGTTTTTTTATAAAAAGTATATTGTCATTTGATTATAACAATATTGGTGTTTATATTGTCGTTATATTTGTTAATGTGACTATTTGACATTGTTTGTCATAAAATGGATTGACGATGTAGCGTTTTTTGTTTTAATGTTGTAACACAATAAAGCGATATGAAATTTCGTCCAAAAAGATTATTTTTGATCAATCTTAAGTAATTGAGTTCTCATTTGTTAATTATTTTAAGTAAAATAAAACTGACTATTGGCCGGTTTGGGTTAGAAAGGGGTTTGGAATAAAAATAATAAAAATGATTTGGACAATTTCCTTTTTACTTATTTTTCTTCTTAAAAAAAAGTTTTGGGTTGTGAAAGTGTTAAATCTAAAATAATATATTTTAAACTATCATTTATACTAAAACTAAATATAAAAATTATAATATAAATTATAATATAAATTATAATAATGAATTATAGTTTATTTGATTGTTGTTTTTAAATAAATAAAAATCACATTATTGATTAAAAATCATACAATTCTGACGTTTTTGTGATTCATAACATTTCCCGATATGTTCAGCAATTAACGTTCACCGATCCCCTAACAGAAGTTAAGAATATATATTTAAAAAAACTATAATTATACTATTAAATAACAATTACATAGTAAAAATATCAAATCTCGGCATTTTACACTATTATGAACTCTTTTGTGCATATCTCGTTTGTTGTCAATTTGAATTATTAAAAACAAACTCATTTAATAATTGAAAACTAAATTCTTTGACATTTTATTAATGAGTATAATATATTTTAATACTTACTATAATATTACTTTACAGTTTCGAAATTCTTCTTTTTTTCATTTGTTTTTTTTCACCTGTTTTTTTCGGTGTTTTATTCGAAACATCCAATCACTTCAATTTTCACCTCTTTATATTTACAAAATATTTTTTTTATTATTTTCTTTCACCAACTCGAAAAAATGATAATACAAAACGGCATTTTTATCTCTAACAAACATTTTTAAACCATTTTTAACTCCAAATGCTGCAATTGCCGAATTGTATTAACTTTGTGGTATTATATCCCCTAAAAAACTACATATATATAGTAAA